>NC_137338.1:78030736-78268006 GCF_965287045.1 Carcharhinus amblyrhynchos
AGTTTTCTTGTCGATTGCAGGATAAATATTGGTCACAGGACAAACCCTCCCTACCTACCCAAAACACACAGACACACACACAGACACATGCACACACTCACACATACACGCAAATATACATATACACACACACAAGCACATATACAAAAACATGCACATATACATATACACACACACACACACTCATTCATCCATATGCATGCATTCTCATAAACATATGCACAAATAAACACACTCTCTCTCACACACACACACACACATAGTGGATGAGGTGGAGGGCTCTTTGCAGGCTGCAAAGAGACATTGATAGGATGCAGAGCTGGGCCGAGAAGTGGCAGTTGGAGTTTAACTCTGATAACTGAGAGGTGATTCATTTTGGTAGGACAAACTTGAATGTGGATTACAGGGCCAATGGCAGGTTCTGAGGAATGTGGAGGAACAGAGAGATCTTGGGGTCCATATCCCCAGATCTCTGAAGGTTGCCACTCAAGTGGATAGAGCCATGGAGAAGGCTTATAGTGTGTTAGTGTTTATTAACAGGGGGTTTTAGCTTAAGAGCCATGGGGTTATGCTGCAACTATACCGGACATTGGTGAGACCACATTTGGAATGTTATGTTCAGTTCTGGTCATCTCACTATAAGAAGGATGTGGAAGCATTGGAGAGAATGCAGAGGAGATTTACCAGGATGCTGCCTGGTTTGGAGGGTAGGTCTTATGAGGAGAGGGTGAGGGAGCTGGGGCTTTTCTCTTTGGAGCGGAGGAGGATGCGAGGCGACTTAATAGAGGTTTATAAGACGATGAGGGGGATAGATAGAATGTGCAGAGGCTATTTCCTCAGGTGGATGTAGCTGTTACTAGGGGCATAACTATAAGGTTCATGGTGGGAGATATAGGAGGGATGTCTGAGGTAGATTCTTCACCCAGAGAGTGGTTGGGGTGTGGAATGCACTGCCTGCTGTGATAGTGGAGTCGGACAGTTTAGGAACTTTCAAGTGGTTATTGGATAGGCACATGGAGCACACCAGAATGATAGGGAGTGGGATAGCTTGATCTTGGGTTTAGACACAGCTCGGCACAACATAGAGGGCTGAAGGGCCTGTACTGTGCTGCACTGCTCTATGTTCTATGTTCTATATACACACACACTCACACACATATATGTATATACACACACACACACAAATATACACACTCACACACACATTTATACACACACACTCATACATACACACACACACTCTCACATATGCACATACACACACTCTCATATACACACACTCTTTCACATACACACATATACACACGCACACTGTCTCTCACATATACACACACATCAACATACACTCGCACAGATACACACAGATACACATACCATCCAGACGTTTTCCAACAGTATCTGTGGGACTTCTTGCATCCACCTGAAAGGGAAAATGGGGATCCTGAGTTTAATGTCTCATATCGAAAGACAATCCTTTTGACCGTGCAGCGATCCTTCAGTGTTGACCTTCCCACAGTGCGGCACTCCCTCAGCACTGACCCTCCCACAGTGCAGCGCTCCCTCAGCAGTGACCCTCCCACAGTGCGGCGCTCCCTCAGCACTGACCCTCCCACAGTGCAGCACTCCCTCAGCACTGACCCTCCCACAGTGCGGCACTCCCTCAGCACTGACCCTCCCACAGTGCGGCGCTCCCTCAGCACTGACCCTCCCACAGTGCGGCACTCCCTCAGCACTGACCCTCCCACAGTGCGGCGCTCCCTCAGCACTGACCCTCTCACAGTGCGGTGCTCCCTCAGCACTGACCCTCCCACAGTGCGGCGCTCCCTCAGCACTGACCTTCCCACAGTGCGGCGCTCCCTCAGCTGTGACCCTCCTACAGTGTGGCGCTCCCTCAGCACTGACCCTCCCACCGTGCGGCACTCCCTCAGCGCTGACCCTCCCATAGTGTGGCGCTCCCTCAGCACTGACCCTCCCACAGTGCAGAGCTCTCTCAGCACTGACGCTCTCGCAGTGCGGTGCTCCCTCAGCACTGACCCTCCCACAGTGTGCTGCTCCCACATTTATGGTGTTCCTAGGGGATGTTACAGTAGTTATATGAATGCACAGGCCTTTGATGCAGTTCTCTCTCTGCAGTTGACCCTCCGGCCCAGCGGGGGAGCTCCGAGGGTGTCCGCGAGTTGCAGAAGGGCTGGGACTTGGCTGAAAAATCTATTCTCTTCTTCCTGCAGGAATGATTTGTTCTCCGCGAACGGAATAGAGTTGGACTGAGGGAGACGAGGGACGTTGGGGGAATGGGTTCCCGCGCAGACGGTGCCACTGGGATGGGCCAACTGTTGGCGACCCAGAGGGGATCCAAGATGGCTGCCTACCTGATCGGGCTGATGCTGTGGGGGGCAGCGACCACGGACCTGGTGGGCGCCCATCGCCCAGACTTCCGGAGCTTCTCGGTGACGGGCACCAGACTGGCGCACCTGGCGGTGCACCGGGACACGGGGGCGGTCTTCCTGGGCGCCGTCAACCGCGTGTACAAGCTGGCGGGCAACCTGAGCGAGCTGCGGCTGCACCTGACCGGCCCGGTGGAGGACAATGCCCGCTGCTACCCGCCGCCCAGCGTGCGGGCCTGCGCCCAGGGGCTGTCGCCAGCACCCAACGTCAACAAGCTGCTGCTGATCGACTACCCGGGCGACCGGCTGGTGGCCTGCGGCAGCGTCTGGCAGGGCGTCTGCCAGTTCCTGCGGCTGGGCGACCTCTTCAAGCTGGGCGAGCCGCACCACCGCAAGGAGCACTACCTCTCCAGCGTCAACGAGTCGGGAGCCATGGCCGGGGTGGCGGTGGAGGGGCCCGGCGGTGAAAGCAGCCTCTTCATCGGGACCTCCATTGCCGGAAAGTCGGAATACTTCCCCACGCTGTCGAGCCGCCGCCTCACGCCCAATGCCGAGGACGCCCACATGTTCGGCCTGGTCTACCAGGATGAGTTTGTGTCCTCGCAGCTGAAGATCCCCTCAGACACCCTCTCCCGCTTCCCGGCCTTTGACATCTACTACATCTACGCCTTCGCCAGCCAGCGCTTTGTCTACTTTGTCACGCTGCAGCTTGACACGGAGCTGACCTCGCCCGACGCCAGCGGAGAGCCCTTCTACACCTCCAAGATCGTGCGCCTCTGTGCCGGCGACTCCAAGTTCTACTCCTACGTGGAGTTCCCTATTGGCTGCACACGGGACGGGGTGGAGTACCGGCTGGCGCAGGCCGCCCACCTGGGCAAGCCCGGCCGCCGCCTGGCCCAGTCGCTGGGGGTGCCCGAGGACGAGGACGTCCTCTTTGCTGTCTTCTCCCGGGGCCAGAAGCACCGCGCTGACCCGCCCGGCGATTCCCTGCTCTGCCTCTTCACCATCAGCGCCATCAAGGAGCGCATCAAGGCCCGCATCCAGTCGTGTTACCGGGGCGAGGGCAAGCTCTCGCTGCCCTGGCTCCTCAACAAGGAGCTGGTCTGCATCAACTCGGTGAGTGCCAGCTCTGGGGGGCAGGGGGAGGGTGAGACAGGCAGCACAGGGGAGCTGCGGAGTACAGTCCTGTCCATGCCAACTCCAGGCTTTCTCCCCCTCTCTCACTCTCTGTTTCTCTCTCCCTCTGTCTCCCTTGATCTCCACCAACCCCTCCAGCTGTCTTTCTCCTTTGCCCAATTTCTCCATATTTGTCCCCTCCAGACTCCTTGATTCTGGCCCCCACTCTCCAGCTCTGACAACCCTCCCTATCTCAGTAACCTCCTCCAGCCCCAACAACCCTCCCTATCTCTGTAACCTCCTCCAGCCCCCAGAACCCTCCCTATCTCTGTAACCTCCTCCAGCCCCCAGAACCCTCCCTATCTCTGTAACCACCTCCTCCAGCCCCAACAACCCTCCCTATCTCTGCAACCTCCTCCATTCCCCAGAACCCTCCCTATATCTGTAACCTCCTCCAGCCCCTACAACTCTCCCCATCTCTGTAATCTCCTACAGCTCTCCCTGTCTCTGTCATCTCTTCCAGTCCCTCCAACCCTCCCTATTTCTGTAACCTCCTCCAGCCCGTATAAACTTCCCTATCTCTGTAACTCCTTAAGCCCTTACAGCCCTCCCTATCTCAGTAACCTCCTCCAGCCCCTGCAACCCTCCCTATCTCTGTAACTCCTTAAGCCCTTACAGCCCTCCCTATCTCAGTAACCCCCTCCAGCCCCTGCAACCCTCCCTATCTCTGTAACCTCCTCCAGCCCCTACAACCCTCCCTATCTCTGTAACCTCCTCCAGCCCCTGCAACTCTCCCTATCTCTGTAACCTCCTCCAGCCCCTACAACTCTCCCTATCTCTGTAACCTCCTCCAGCCCCTACACCCCTCACTATCTCTGTAACCTCCTCCAGCCCCTACAACTCTCCCTATCTCTGTAACCTCCTCCAGCCTCTACAACTCTTCCTATCTCTGTAACCTCCTCCAGCCCCTACAACTCTTCCTATCTCTGTAACCTCCTCCAGCCCCTACAACTCTCCCTATCTCTGTAACCTCCTCCAGCCCCTATAACCCTCTCTATCTCTCTGTAACCTTCTCCAGCCCTCCGGGATCTTTGCGCTTCTCCAATTCCGGCCTCTCGAGCGTGTCCCAGTTTTCCATCGCCTCTCAATTGGTGGCCATACCTTCAGCTGCCTCGGAGGCTCTTAAGTTCTGGAATTCTCCCCCCCCACAGCCCTTACCTCCACTTCTTTATCCCTCTTTCTATCCATCAATTAAGACCTATCGAACCCCTTTACCCAGAGAGTGGGGAGAGTGTGGAAGTGGCTGCCTCGGGGAGTGATTGAGGTGAATTGTGTCGATGTGTTTAAAGGGAGTGGGGGGGTGGGAGTGGGGGTGGTGGGAGCTGGATAAACACAATATGGATTTACAATCTTTATCAATGATTTGAATGCGGGGGCAAAACTGGATGGGAATGTGAGTTGTGGAGAAGATACAAGGAGGCTCCATAGGAGGGACTGGGACAGGTGAGTGAGTCGGTAAGAACATGGCAGATTGAGTATAACGTAGATAAAACGTGTGGTTATCCATGTTCGCGGGAAAAACAGAAAGGCAGAGTATTTCTTAGATGGGGAAAGATTGATTTTGATTTGATTTATTATTATAAGGGGGGGAATTGGAAAAATATTGCAGGGGCTAAATGGGGGTAGAGTTGGGGACAATTGAGGAGTTAGTTTAAAGGGGCTAGCAAAGGTCTTTGAGTTTGATTTGATTTGTTATTGTCACGTGTATTAACATACAGTGAAAAGCTTTGTTTCTTGCACTCTATACAAGCAAAGCATACCGTTCATAGAGAAGGAAAGGAGAGAGTGCAGACTGTAGTGTTACAGTCATAGCTAGTGTATCGACAAAGATCAACTTAATGAGAAGTATGTCCATTCAAAAGTCTAATTCATCCCAATCCTATTCCCCCTTTAGTCCCCTCTGCTCCCAGAAAAACAACCCCAGTCTATCCAACTCTCTTCATCACTAAAACTCTCCAGCCCAGGTAACGTCCTGATAAATCTCCTCCCACACCCTTTCCAGTGCTATCCACTCCCTCCTATAATGTGGATTCCAGAGCCGCACACAATGCTCTAGCTGTGGCCTAACCAATGTTTTAGATAGATTATTCAGGGATGGAAGAGATTGGGCCCTGCGTTCTGTTGGGTTCCGAAGAGTGAGAGGCGACCTCATTGAAGCTTACAAAATTCTCATGGGACTGGATGTAGTGAATGTGGAGGGGATGCTTTCCTCTGGCTGGGAGTCAGGGGAGTGGGGTGGATGTGGGGGTAGGTCTAGAACAAGGGATCTCAGGATATAGGGGAGGCCATTTAGGACCGAGGTGAGAGGAAATGTCTTCACTTGGAGGGTGGTGAATTTTTGGAGTTCTCAGCATGGGGGTGGGGGTTGTGGGGGAGGGGGAGGTGCATGGAGGCCAAGTCATTGAGCATGTCATTGAGATCCGACTATATTAAAGATATCAAGGGACTTGGGAAGAAAATGGCTTTGAGATGGAGGGTGAGGCGTGATCATTTTATATTCGATTTGATTTATTATTGTCACATGTTAGTATACCATGAAAAGTACTGTTTCTTGTGCGCTACACAGACAAAGCATACAAAGAGAAGGAGAGGAGTGAGTGCAGAATGTAATGTTACAGTCATAGCTAGGATGTAGAGAAAGATCAGCTCAGTACGAGGTAGGTCCATTCAGAAGTCTGTCAGCAGCAGGGAAGAAGCTGTTCTTGAGTCGGTTGGTACCTGACCTCAGACCTTTGTATCTTTTTCCCAACGGGAGAAGGTGGAAAGAGAGAATGGCCAGGGTGCATGGGGTCCTTAATTATGCTGGTTGCTTTTCCAAGGCAGTGGGAAGTGTAGACAGAGTCAGTGGATGGAAGGCTGGTTTGTATGATGGATTGGGCTACGTTCAGAACCCTTTGTAACTTCTTGCATTTTTAAATGGTTTTTAAGTGGATGAACAGCCTCAAGGGGCTGAATGACCTACACCTGCCCCTGTGTTCCTGTCTTCCAATGTGGGGATATCCAATGTGGGAAGAGTGGCAGAAATGGGTGGAGGGGTGGGGAGGGATGAAGAAGGAGGCTGGTGTGGGGGCAGGTACACTGGCAGGGAGCAGAGGGGCTGAAAGGCCTGATTGTGGGGCTGTAGATATCGGACAGAGTCAGATTTATGTTTAAAAGTCAGGGTTTCCCGATTAGGTATCTCTCTCTCTCTCTCTCTCTCATTCCCCAGTATTCCGAGGAGATTGCTCTGAAGTTGTTTACGGTGACATGGAGTGTGAAGCAGGGAGCGGGAGGGCCCCTGGAGGGTATCAGTGGAAAAGCCTGCGCTATCAGTACAGCAGCATCACAAGGAAGGGCGCTGCTAGGGCAGGCACATATGCCATCAACTCTCCTTCCTCGCCACACCTTCTTCTCCGTACACTCACTCCCAGGCCACAGTGCCAGGCAACAGGGCGCATTTGTATAGCGTCTGTACAGCCTGGGGAAACTTCCCTAAGGTGCTGCAGAAAACCAGTGTCGAACAGAATTCGACCCTAAGCCCGTGGATAGGGAACCAAATGCTCAGCCAGAGAGATGGTTTTAAAGGAACATCTTAAAGGAGGGGAGAAAGAGACAGGGAGAAAGAGAAAAACAGAGAGAGGAAGAGAGAGAAACAGAGAGAGAGAGAGGGACACAGAGACAGACAGGGAGAGAGAGAGAAGCAGTGATAGGGAGAGAGAGAGAGACAGAGAGAGGGAGAGAAAAACAGAGAGAGAGGGAGAGAGGCAAAGAGGGAGAGAGGCAGAAGGAGAGAGAGACATAGAGAGTAAGATTTAGGGAGGGAATGCCAGAGCTTAGGGCCCCAAGCAGATGAAGGCACGGCCGCCAATGGTGGAGTGCTGGGAATCGGGGGATGCTCGAGAGGCTGGAATCGGAGGAGTGCAGAGATCTCGGAGGATTGTAGGAGGTGACAGAGATAGGGAGGGTTGTAGGGGCTGGAGGGGGTTACTGAGATAGGGAGGGTTGTAGGGGCTGGAGGTGGTTACAAAGATAGGGAGGGTTGTAGGGACTGGAGGGGGTTACAGAGATAGGGAGGTTGTAGGGGCTGGAGGGGATTACAGAAATAGGGAGGATTATAGGGCCTGGACGAGGAAGTTACAGAGATAGGGAGGTTTGTAGGGGCTGAAGGAGGTTACAGAGATAGGGAAGGTTGCAGGGGCTGGAGGAGGTTACAGAGATGGGGAGGGGTGTTGGGTCTGGAGGAGGTTACAGAGATAGGGAGGGGTGTAGGGTCTGGAGGAGGTTACAGAGATAGGGAGGAGTGGAAGGACTGGAGGAGGTTACAGAGATAGGGAGGGTTGTAGGGGCTGGAGGAGGTTACAGAGATAGGGAGGGGTGTAGGGGCTGGAGGAGGTTACAGAGATAGGGAGGGGTGTAAGGGCTGGAGGAGGTTTCACATATATGCACACAGCAGGGATTGGGAAATCGATGTTTTGGATGTTTACCTTGCCAGCTGGGACTCTATGGAGAGAGCTGGCTGTCCCTGTGGGCTGTCAGCCTGACCCTCCCAGGTGTGCCCCATCTGCAGCTGCACAGTGACTGCTTAATGAGCACAGTGCCTCCCGCACTCCCCTGGCCATCTCCGCACACAAGCATGGCAAAGGGGGCCATTCTGCCCCTCGAGCCTCGCCCAGCTAATGGGGGTCTCAGCCGGTCTGCATCTCAGCCATTTCCACCTACTATGAAAATCCTTTCTGCGTGAGGGATCCACGGATCCATCGGGAGGTGGTAGTGACATCAGTGGATCACTAATCCAGCTAATGCTCTGGGGTGCCAGGTTCAAATCCCATCAAACTCAATTATAAAAATTCAGGAATTATAAAGTTAGTCTCAGTAATTCCAGCGATTGTCATTCAAAACTCATCTGCTTCACTAATGTTTAGAAAGTTTATTTATTAGTGTCACAAATAGATTTACATTAACATTGCAATGAAGTTACTGTGAAAATCCCCCAGTTGCTATGCTCCGGCACCCGTTCGGGTACACTGAGGGAAAATGTAGCAAGGCCAATGCACCTTTCGGACTGTGGGAGGAAACCGGAGCACCTGGAGGAAACCCATGCAGACACAGGGAGAATGTGCATACTGCACACACAGTGACCCGAGCTGGGAATCGAACCTGGGTCCCTGGCGCTGTGAGGCAGCAGTGTTAACCACTGTGGCACCCTGACGCCGTACCCTTTAAGGGAAAAGGAAATCTGCTGCCCTTACCCCGGTTTGGCCTACGTGTGACTCAAGACCTTCCCTCACACACAGCAAAGTGGTTCATTGTGAATGGAACCCTAAATTAGGCTCAAGTCAGACATTCAGTTCAAGGGGTAATTAGGGATGGGCAACTGATGCTGGCTTCCCCCATGTCCCCAGAAACAATAAAGTCAGTCCTCTGCCCAGCCCCTACTTCTACATTTGCAAACATGACGAACTAGGCACAGGACCATTTGGGCCTTCGAGCCTGCTATCCCTTTCAATGTTAGGGCAGAACTGATCCATTTTCCTGCCTAACCCAATGGTGTACCTGTCCTGGGAGTGTTTGATGGGGGACAGTGTAGAGGGAGCTTTACTCTGTATCTAACCCCGTGCTGTACCTGTCCTGGGAGTGTTTGATGGGGGACAGTGTAGAGGAAGCTTTACTCTGCATCTAACCCCGTGCTGTACCTGTCCTGGGAGTGTTTGATGGGGGGACAGTGTAGAGGGAGCTTTACTCTGTATCTAACCCCGTGCTGTACTTGTCCTGGGAGTGTTTGATGGGGGACAGTGTAGAGGAAGCTTTACTCTGCATCTAACCCCGTGCTGTACCTGTCCTGGGAGTGTTTGATGGGGGGACAGTGTAGAGGGAGCTTTACTCTGTATCTAACTCCGTGCTGTCCCTGTCCTGGGAGTGTTTGATGGGGGACAGTGTAGAGGAAGCTTTACTCTTTAACTAACCCCGTGCTGTACCTGTCCTGGGAGTGTTTGATGGTAACAGTGTAGAAGGAGCTTTACTCTGTATCTAACCCCGTGCTGTCCCTGTCCTGGGAGTGTTTGATGGGGGACAGTGTAGAGGGAGCTTTACTCTGTATCTAACCCCGTGCTGTACTTGTCCTGGGAGTGTTTGATGGGGACAGTGTAGAGGGAGCTTTACTCTGTATCTAACCCTGTGCTGTACCTGTCCTGGGAGTGTTTGATGGGGGGACAGTGTAGAGGGATCTTTACTCTGTATCTAACCCCGTGCTGTACTTGTCCTGGGAGTGTTTGATGGGGGACAGTGTAGAGGAAGCTTTACTCTGCATCTAACCCCGTGCTGTACCTGTCCTGGGAATGTTTGATGGGGAGACAGTGTAGAGGGAGCTTTACTCTGTATCTAACTCCGTGCTGTCCCTGTCCTGGGAGTGTTTGATGGGGGACAGTGTAGAGGGAGCTTTACTCTGTATCTAACCCCATGCTGTACTTGTCCTGGGAGTGTTTGATGGTAACAGTGTAGAAGGAGCTTTACTCTGTATCTAACCCCGTGCTGTCCCTGTCCTGGGAGTGTTTGATGGGGGACAGTGTAGAGGGAGCTTTACTCTGTATCCAACTCCGTGCTGTCCCCGTCCTGGGAGTGTTTGATGGGGGACAGTGTAGAGGAAGCTTTACTCTGCATCTAACCCCGTGCTGTACCTGTCCTGGGAGTGTTTGATGGGGGACAGTGTAGAGGGAGCTTTACTCTGTATCTAACCCCGTGCTGTACTTGTCCTGGGAGTGTTTGATGGGGACAGTGTAGAGGCAGCTTTACTCTGTATCTAACTCCGTGCTGTCCCTGTCCTGGGAGTGTTTGATGGGGGACAGTGTAGAGGAAGCTTTACTCTGCATCTAACCCCGTGCTGTACCTGTCATGGGAATGTTTGATGGGGACAGAGTAGAGGGAGCTTTACTCTTTATCTAACCCCGTGCTGTACCTGTCCTGGGAGTGTTTGATGGGGGACAGTGTAGAAGGAGCTTTACTCTGTATCTAACCCCATGCTGTCCCTGTCCTGGGAGTGTTTGATGGGGGACAGTGTAGAGGAAGCTTTACTCTGCATCTAACCCCGTGCTGTACCTGTCCTGGGAGTGTTTGATGGGGGACAGTGTAGAGGGAGCTTTACTCTGTATCTAACCCCGTGCTGTACTTGTCCTGGGAGTGTTTGATGGGGACAGTGTAGAGGGAGCTTTACTCTGTATCTAACCCCGTGCTGTCCCTGTCCTGGGAGTGTTTGATGGGGACAGTGTAGAGGGAGCTTTACTCTGTATCTAACCCCGTGCTGTACCTGTCCTGGGGGTGTTTGATGGTAACAGTGTAGAGGGAGCTTTACTCCATATCTCACCTGTGCTCTGAGTTTTTCATAGAGGAAACCTGCCTCAGTCCTCCCTGCTGTAGGCCACTTCAAGTCTAGATCCAGGTCTTTTATGAACTGTACACAAAGCATCAAGTCTGCACACACACACGGGCACGTATACAGGCCCCTGCACAGATAATGTCGAAGGCCTCTGTCTGCCCTGGCTCCCTCGAGGCCTATCAAATAAACCACCGTTATCTCTCAAACAGTAACATCTATCGTCCCAGCCAGAGATAAGAGTTCCTGGGGGGAATGGGAAGTGGCAGTCGTAACGCCTGGATCTGTTTGTGTTGATCGCAAAAACCTTCAGACCCACCACTGAATCTCTTCACTTGAACCACATCCCTGCCAGTCAGTCAACACCCATTCCCTCACGCTCGCTCACCCCCTCCCCATCTCCCTCACGCTCACTCACCTGCTCCCCACCTCCCTCACGCTCGCTCACCCCCTCCCCACCTCCCTCACGCTCGCTCACCCCCTCCCCACCTCCCTCACGCTCACTCACCCGCTCCCCACTCCCTCACGCTCACTCACCCGCTCCCCGCTCACTCACCCGCTCCCCACTCCCTCACGCTCGCTCACCCCCTCCCCACTCCCTCACGCTCGCTCACCCCCTCCCCACTCCCTCACGCTCGCTCACCCCCTCCCCACTCCCTCACGCTCGCTCACCCCCTCCCCACTCCCTCACGCTCGCTCACCCCCTCCCCACTCCCTCACGCTCGCTCACCCCCTCCCCACTCCCTCACGCTCGCTCACCCCCTCCCCACTCCCTCACGCTCGCTCACCCCCTCCCCACTCCCTCACGCTCGCTCACCCCCTCCCCACTCCCTCACGCTCGCTCACCCCCTCACGCTCACTCACCCCCTCCCCATTCCCTCACGCTCACTCACCCCCTCCCCACTCCCTCACGCTCGCTCACCCCCTCCCCACCTCCCTCACGCTCGCTCACCCCCTCCCCACCTCCCTCACGCTCGCTCACCCCCTCCCCACCTCCCTCACGCTCGCTCACCCCCTCCCCACCTCCCTCACGCTCGCTCACCCCCTCCCCACTCCCTCACGCTCGCTCACCCGCTCCCCACCTCCCTCACACTCACTCACCCGCTCCCCACCTCCCTCACCTGCTCCCACCTCCCTCACGCTCGCTCACCCGCTCCCACCTCCCTCACGCTCACTCACCCCCTCCCCACCTCCCTCACGCTCACTCACCCCCTCCCCACCTCCCTCACGCTCACTCACCCCCTCCCCACCTCCCTCACGCTCACTCACCCCCTCCCCACCTCCCTCACGCTCACTCACCCCCTCCCCACCTCCCTCACGCTCACTCACCCCCTTCCCACCTCCCTCACGCTCACTCACCCCCTCCCCATCTCCCTCACCCCCTCCCCACCTCCCTCACCCCCTCCCCACCTCCCTCATGCTCGCTCACCCCCTCCCCACCTCCCTCACACTCACCCCCTCCCCACTTTCCTCACGCTCGTTCACCCCCTCCCCACCTCCCTCACGCTCGTTCACCCCCTCCCCACCTCCCTCACACTCGCTCACCCCCTTCCCACCTCCCTCACGCTCGCTCACTCCCTCCCCACCTCGCTCACCCCCTCCCCACCTCGCTCACCCCCTCCCCACCTCCGTCACTCCCCCCCCTCCCCCCCACCACCTCCTCCCCACCACCTCCCTCACACTCGCTCTCCCCCTCCCCCATTCCCTCACGTTTGCTCTCCCCCTCCACTCACTCACACCCCTCCCCCTCCCCCTCACATATGTCTTAGAATCATAGTACACCTAAAGAGCAGAAGGAGGCCATTCAGCCCATTGAGCCTGCACTGAATCTTCAACAGAGCATTTTACACAATCCAGATACCTGTAAACCCATGTATTTACCCTGCTAATCCCCCTTATCTGCACATCTTAGACACTAAAGAGTAATTTAGCTTGGCCAATCCACTAACCAACAATCTTTGGACACTAAGGGATAATTTAACGTGGCCAACCTACCTAACCCGCACACCTTTGGACTGTGGAAGGAAACTGGAGCACCCAGAGGAAACCCAGGCAGACATGGGGAGAATGTGCAGGCTCCACACAGACAGTGGCCCGAGGCCGGGAATTGAACCGGGGTCCCTGGTGCTGCGAGGCAGCAGTGCTAACCACTGTGCCATCGTGCCACCCTCAGGCTTCTCCCACTCATTGGGAATCAATCCTGGCCTCTCCCTGTGAGCTGGAGTCTCCTCATCACTCCTCCCCGTTCTGGGGGTTGCTCATTTCAGATTCAGTGTGACTCCCCTCCTCCATCTGCCCGGCCCTGCGAAGCTGCGTACGGCAGTGTCATAATGGGGCTCGAGGCAGCTGGGGTTACAACAACAACCTTGAGTCACCATCTGCCTGTATTCCTCTATCCCCTTTAACACAGTTAAACATCCCTTAAGGCACTTCAGAGCACCAGAAATCAGAGTGCATCTGACCCCATGCCACCAAAGGAGATATTAGGGAACAGGCTACCAAATGCTGCATCACAGAGGTGGGATTTTAAGGAGCCTCTTAGAGGAGGAGAGTGAGAGAGAGAGAGAGAGAGAGAGAGTGACAGAGTGAGACAGACAGAGAAAGAGAGAGAGAGAGAGAGGCAGAGAAGTTTACCCCACGCCCCCCAGGCAGCTGAAGGCACAGCCACCAAGGGTAGATTGACGGGAATCAAGGGATGCTCGGAGGGCTGGAGGAGGTTACAGAGATAGGGAGGGTTGTAGGGGCTGGAGGAGGTTACAGAGATAGGGAGGGTTGTAGGGGCTGGAGGAGGTTACAGAGATAGGGAGGGTTGTCGGGGCTGGAGGAGGTTACAGAGACAGGGAGGGTTGTAGGGGCTGGAGGAGGTTACAGAGATGGGGAGCATTGCAGGAGCTGGAGGAGGTTGTGGAGGGAGGGAGGGATTAGAAAGCAGTGATAGTGAATTTTTAAATGGAGGTGTTATCAGACCAGGAGGTAGTGTAGGTCAGCAAGTGGAGGGGATTTGGTGCGAGTGAGGGCACAGGGCGGCAGATTGGGAGAAGGGGAATGTGCAGTGGGAGACTGGAAAGAATTGGAACAGTTGATTGCGAGCGATGCTGAAACAGCTGACTATCTGTCAAAGCTCAGTGCTGTCCACAGCTTTATCCTGCTGTGCTGCCTGATTTATTCCAGCTCTGTCCCTCTTGATCTGCACAGTGCCTGTCCATAATCCAGATATGTCAGACTTTCCCCAAAAATGCAGGTACTTCCCACTCACTGTGACACAATCTGACTTTGGGTGTCAGCTTTGGCCGTCTCCTGGAGGGGTGGCCGGTGTGATGGTGGTGGGGGTTGGGAGGGGGGGAGGTGGAACATTGCGGGTACATGAATTAAGCGACTGATTGCTGCCCATTGACATTTACTGACCACCCTTTCCCCCTGCTCCATCCCCAGGATGTGGGGCGGCACGGTGGCACAGTGGCTAGCACTGCTACCTTACAGCGCCAGGGACCTGGGATCGATTCCTCAGGTCACTGTCTGCGTGGAGTCTGCACGTTCTCCCTGTGTCTGCCTGGGTTTCCTCCAGGTGCTGTGGTTTCCTCCCACAGTCCAGAGATGTGTGGGTTAGATGGACTGGCCAAAATAAATTGACCCTAGATTCGAGGTATTAGCAGGGTAAATATGGGATAGGGTGGGATTGTTGTCAGTGCAGGCTCGATGGGCTGAATGGTCAACTTCTGTACTGTTGGGATTCTATGATTCTAACCCAATCAGCCACATCATCCAGGGCTGTTGTAGGTGGAACTGGACTTGTCTTGCTCTGCCCTCAGTAGTTGAATGACTGTGCTGGCCATCTGGAGTAGGCTAAGAGTGGGGTAGGGGGTTGGAGGGGGGAAGCGGTGGGGTGGGGGTTGGAGGGGGGAGCGGTGTGGGGGGAGGTTGGGGGGGAGGTTGGGGAGGAGCAGTGGAAGGGTGATGGTTGCGGCGGGTGGAACATGTGAACCGTAAGCACCCACCTCAACGGCACAGGAAGGGCGGGCGGGTTGCGGGCCAGGGTATTCGACTGCGGTTGTCTTCGTCTCCATGCCTCTGGCAACATCGGGGAGGGCGTTGGGGGAGCGAGGGGGGCGGGGTATGGATAGTGGCAGAAATGGAAGCATCGTCTTAGCTACCCTTTCTAACCTTGCTTTCTGTCGCACAGCCTCTCAAAATCGAGGACGATTTCTGCGGGCAGGACTTCAACCAGCCCCTGGGGGGCACGCGGCCAGTGGAAGGGATCCCGCTGTTCCAGGATAAGACCGACAGGATGACGGCTGTGGCCACGTACAATTACAACGGGCACACGGTGGTCTTCATCGGGACAAAGGCTGGTTACCTAAAGAAGGTGAGACGCAGCATGGTGGCAGCGTTCAGATGGTGCAGTGTGATTTGGACATGTTGAGTGAGAGGGCAAATCAGTGGCGGACACATCATATTTTGGATAAATGTGAGGTTATCCACTTCGGTAGCAAAAACAGGAGAGCAGATTATTATTTGGATGGATATAAATTAAGAAAGGGGAGATCTGGGTGTCCTTGTATCCCAGTCGCTGAAGGTAAGCATGCAGGTGCAGTAGGCAGTAAGGAAGGCAAATGGTACATGGCCTTCATTGTGAGAGGTTTCGGGTCCAGGAGCAGGGATGTGTTTTTGCAATTATACAGGGCTGTGGTGAGGCCACATCTGGAATATTGCGTGCAGTTTTTGTCTCCTTATCTGAGGAAGGATGTCCTTGCTCTAGAGGAAGTGCAGAGAAGGTTTACAGACTGATTCCTGGGATGGTGGGACTGACGTACGAGAAGAGATTTAGTTGGTTAGGATTGTATTTAGAAGAATAAGAGGTGATCCTCATGGAAACCTATAACATTTGAACACGACTAGACAGGGTAGATGCAGGAAGGATGTTCCCAATGGTGCGGGTGTCCAGAATCAGGGGTCACAGTTTGAGGATGCATGTTGATCCGTTTAGGACAGAGATGGGGAGAAATTTCTTCACCCGGAGAGCAGTCAGCCTGTAGAATTCACTACCACAGAAAGCAGTTGAGGCCAAAACATTGAATATTGTCAATAGGTAGTTAGATAGGAACTGGAGGAGTTTACAGAGATAGGGAGGGTTGTAGGGGCTGGAGGAGATTACAGCGATAGGGAGGGTTGTAGGGGCCTGGAGGAGGTTATAGAGATAGGGAGGGTTGTAGGGGCCTGGAGGAGGTTACAGAGATTGGGAGGGTTGTAGGGGCTGGAGGAGGTTACAGCAATAGGGAGGGTTGTAGGGGCCTGGAGGAGGTTACAGAGATTGGGAGGGTTGTAGGGGCCTGGAGGAGGTTACAGAGATTGGGAGGGTTGTAGGGGCTGGAGGAGGTTACAGAGATAGGGAGGGTTGTAAGCCTGGAGGAGGTTACAGAGATAGGGAGGGTTGTAGGGGCTGGGGCAGGTTACAGAGATAGGGAGGGTTGTAGGGACTGGGGCAGGTTACAGAGATAGGGAGAGTTGTAAGGTCTGGAGGAGGTTACAGAGATAGGGAGGGTTGTAGGGACTGGAGGAGATTAAGGAACTTTTCCATCTGTAAGATTGTCTATCTCATAGCTGTGGGAAATGTAAGATGTGTGATTGAATATCTAGTCCCTCGCCACTCACTCACCAGGAGTTGAATTGAATTTTTGGAAAGAAATGTACCTTTTTTGAGAATCTGTGAACAGTGCTTTGGCAAAAACTTTCCCAATCTATGACCTCTACCATCTGGAAGGTCAGAGACACACAGCGACAGCAGTGTGTACCGTCTACAAGATGCACTGCAGCGACTCACCAAGGCTCCTTCAACAGCACCGCCCAAACCCACCACCTCTACCCCCTAGGAGGACAAGGGCAGCAGACATCATGGGGAACACCCATCACCTGCAAGTTTCCCCCCCACACACACATTATCCTGACTTGGAAATATATTGGCCGTTCCTTCTCTGTGGCTGGGTCAAAATCCTGGAACCCTTCCCTAACAGCGCTGTGGGTATACCTACACCACATGGGACTGCAGCGCGTTCAAGATGGTGGCTCACCCACCACCTTCACAAGGGGCAATTAGGGATGGGGGTAAATGCTGGGCCTGCCAGTGATGTTCATAGAACACTGCAAATCAGTGTGCAGGAGGACGTTCGGCCCGTTGTGAACATGCCATGCCCTTTGAAAGAGCTCTCCCCTCAATTTCTCCATTTCAACGTAATCCAGTTCTTCAGTGTTCAAATATCCCGTGCACCCATTCTCTTTCTTTTATTCTCGCTCCTTCTCTCCTTTACTCTCACTCCCTGTCTCAACTGCATCCTCCATCACTGCCCTGTTCTCCTCAGCCCTGGTTCCAGCTCCCCCTCCCTCTCTCTCTCCCCCTGTTCTCTCACCCTCTGTTTCTCTCTCACTGACAGTCTCCTGGAGTTCTCTGTTCTCTGTCCTTCCCTCTCTCTCCCACCCTCCCAATCTCTTTGTCTCTGCTCTGGACTCTCTCTCCAGCTCTCTTTCTCTCCCTCATGCTCCTGCTCTCTTTCACTTTTTCTCCCACTGTCCTGACTCTCTCTCTCTCTTTCTCTCTCTTTTCCTCTCTCTCACCCCTTCCGTCTTTCTCTCCATGACTCTCTCTACCAGAGTTTTCTGCTATCTGCTCTTCACTCTCTCACCCTCTCTCCCACTGGCTCTCTTTTTCTCACTCTGTCATTCTCTCTTGCAAACTCTCTGTCTGTGACTCGTTCTTTCCCACTCACTTTTTTTCCCTCTCTCTCCCATGCTCTCTCTCTCACTATCTTTCATCCTCTCTCTGTGTCCTTGACTCTCTCTGCCTCTCTCTCTCTCACTGTCCACACTCTCTTCCCCTCTCTCTCCCTCAAGCTGACTCAATCTCTGTCTCTCTCTCTCTCTGTCGGAGCCAGCACTCTGTTCACTGAGCCACTCTCTATCTCCTCACCCTCTGTCTCAGAGCTAGCACTCTGTTCACTGTGCCACTGTCTATCTCCTCATCCTCTCTCTCTCTCGGAGCTAGCGCTCTGTTCACTGTTCCACTTTCTATCTCCTCACCCCCTCTCTATCTCTTGGAGCTCGTGCTGTGTTCACTGCGCCACTCTGTATCTCCTCATCCTCTCTCTCTTGGAGCTAGCGCTCTGTTCACTGTGCCACTCTCTATCTCCTCATCCTCTCTCTCTCGGAGCAAGCGCTCTGCTCACTGTACCACTGTCTCTCTCTCTCTCTCGGAGCTAGCGCTGTGTTCACTGTGCCACTCTCTATCTCCTTACCCGCTCTGTCTATCTCGGAGCGAACATTCTGTTCACTGTACCACTCTCTCTCTCTCTCTCTCAGAGCTAGCGCTGTGTTCACTGTGCCACTCTCTATCTCCTCACCCCCTCTCTCTGTCTCTCAGAGCAAGCGCTCTGCTCACTGTACCACTCTCTCTCTCTCTTGGAGCTAGTGCTCTGTTCACTGTGCCACTCTCTATCTCCTTACCCGCTCTCTCTATCTCGGAGCGAACATTCTGCTCACTGTACCACTCTCTCTCTCTCTCTCTTTCGGAGCTAGCGCTGTGTTCACTGTGCCACTCTCTATCTCCTTAACCCCCTCTCTCTCTCTCTCAGAGCAAGCGCTCTGCTCACTGTACCACTCTCTCTCTCTCGGAGCTAGTGCTCTGTTCACTGTGCCACTCTGTATCTCCTTACCCGCTCTCTCTATCTCGGAGCGAACATTCTGCTCACTGTACCACTCTTTCTCTCTCTCTCTCTCTCTCTGTCTCTCGGAGCTAGCGCTGTGTTCACTATGCCACTGTCTATCTCCTCACCGCCCCCCCGCCTCTCTCTCTCGGAGCAAGCACTCTGCTCACTGTACCACTCTCTCTCTCTCTCTCTCTCGGAGCGAGCGCTGTGTTCACTGTGCCACTCTCTATCTCCTCAACCCCTCTCTCTCTCTCTCTCAGAGCTAGCGCTGTGTTCACTGAGCCACTCTCTACCTCCTCACCCCCTCTCTCTATCTCTCAGAGCTAGCGCTCTGTTCACTGCACCACTCTCTATCTCCTCACCCTCTCTGTCTCTCAGAGCTAGTGCTGTGTTCACTGCACCACTCTCTACCTCAACCCTCTCTGTCTCTCGGAGCTAGCGCTCTGTTCACTGCGCCACTCTCTAACTTGAGGAAAAGGGTGTAATGTTGCTTTGGCAGCTCGACCATTTCCCGTAATTAAGATGCTGACTGTGGCCCCGGCAGACCGTAGCTGAGGCATAATAGAGTCGAGGAAATTAAAACGCGATCAGACAGCCTGGGCGAGCAGCCAGGACTGCCAGGCCATTGTATTTACTTCACTTCTGTCAGGCAGGCCGAGTTAACCCCTTCTCAACCTTTACTGGCCCACACCACAGGTCAGGCAGTGCCAGACCAGAAAGGGCAGGAGTACAGGCCAACACTATTAATGTCAACTAGCCCTCCTTCAGCACTGACTCTCCGACATTGCAGCGCTCCCTCAGCACTGACCCTCTCACAGTGCGGTGCTCCCTCAGCACTGACCCTCTCACAGTGCGGCGCTCCCTCAGCACTGACCCTCCCACAGTGCGGCGCTCCCTCAGCACTGACCCTCTCACAGTGCGGTGCTCCCTCAGCACTGACCCTCTCACAGTGCGGCGCTCCCTCAGCACTGACCCTCCCACAGTGCGGCGCTCCCTCAGCACTGACCCTCCCACAGTGCGGCGCTCCCTCAGCACTGACCCTCCCACAGTGCGGCGCTCCCTCAGCACTGACCCTGCCACAGTGCGGCGCTCCCTCAGCACTGACCCTCCCACAGTGCGGCGCTCCCTCAGCACTGACCCTCCCACAGTGCGGCGCTCCCTCAGCACTGACCCTCCCACAGTGCGGCGCTCCCTCAGCACTGACCCACCCACAGTGCGGCACTCCCTCTGCACTGACCCACCCACAGTGCGGCGCTCCCTCAGCACTGACCCACCCACAGTGCGGTGCTCCCTCAGCACTGACCCACAGTGCGGCGCTCCCTCAGCACTGACCCACAGTGCGGTGCTCCCTCAGCACTGACCCACCCACAGTGCGGCGCTCCCTCAGCACTGACCCACCCACAGTGCGGTGCTCCCTCAGCACTGACCCACCCACAGTGCGGTGCTCCCTCAGTAGGGTGGCGATATGAGGGATTCTACACCCGACCCCGTTTTTATTGGGATGATTGGGTCACTTGTTGGGGCTGATCTGCCAAGAATGGGGATGTTTCTGCTTTTAGCTTGGTGCTGTTTTTTTTCGAAGGAGAAGATCTGGCTTCTGGTGCCTCGAGAGTTTGGGAAGTTGCTAGCTGTGTCAACACAGCAGCTCCTGACTAAATAAACACTCCCAGCACCGCAGATTGCCAAGATATGGCACTTCTCACTTTCTCCAATCGGTTCCAGCTGCTTGGCACAGCCTGAGTTAGGCCGAGAGTTTGCCCTCCCCCACACTCCGCCACGACCTGCCCCCACTCCCCAGTGCCTTAGTGTTTACACTTGGGTCGCCACAGACTCTCTTCAACCGTGTACAATTCCTTTTGTGTATCTTTTGTATGTCTGTTCGTTAGTCGCCTCTGCTGTCAGCCATGCTGCTAGTGAAGTAGTTTCCCCCTCCACCATCAACACCTCACACTCAACTATTCCAACACTCTCTTGTCTCCCTCCCTCCAACCTCCTCTAGCCCTGACAACCCTCCCTTTCTCTGTAACCTCCTCCAGCGCCTACACCCTCCCTTTCTCTGTAACCTCCTCCAGCTCCGACAGCCCTTCTCTCTCTCTGTAGCCTCCTCCAGCCCCTACAACCTTCCCTATCTCTGTAACTCCCTCCAGCCCCTACAACTGTCCCTACCTCTAACCTCCTCCAGCCCCTACACCCCTCCCTAACTCTGTTAACTGCTCCAGCCCCTACAAGCTTCCCTATCCCTGTAACCCTCTCCAGCCTCATAACCCTCCCTATCTCTGTAACCTCCTCCAGCCCCCACAATGCTCCCTATTTCTTTAACCTCCTCCAGGTTAAAGAAGGAGGTTGAAGCCTCTACAAACCTCCCTATCTCTACAGCCTTCTCCAGCCCCTCAGGCCCTACCCTGAAGAGCAGGAGAGAAAAATGTGGAGAAAGAGTGAACATGGATTTCAGAAGAAAAGAGAGAGAGAGAGAGAGTGGGGTTGAGAGATGGGAATAAGGCCGATTTTTGCCTGGTTGGGATGCTCTGTCGGACAGTCGGTACAGACCTGGTGGGCTGAATGGCCTCCTTCTGCACTGTCAGGATGCTACGATTCAATGATTCAGAGAGAGAGAGAGAGTAGGGAGTGAGGGAGGGGGAGAGAGAGAGATGAGGAGAACGAGAGAGTGGGGAGTGAGAGAGAGAGAGAGTTGAGGAGAAAGGGAGAGTGGGGAGTGAGAGAGAGAACCCTATCTTTCAGGAGAGAAAGAATGGGTAGTGAGGGAGAGAGACTGCGGGGTTGAAAAGGAGGGGAAGGGAGAGATGGAGAGTGGGAATGGGGGTGAGAGAGAGCGCACAAGAGAGAGAGGCAGAAAAATAGGGAGAGAGTGAGAGATTGAGAGAGAGAGAGATAGTGGTGAGAAGGAGAGAGACAGACAGCCAGAGAGTGGGGGGAAGAAAGAGGGAGTGAGTGGATGCTGTCAGCTACAAGTCTCCCGTGGTGTGAACAATTAGGAGAATGGGACTGACGTCCTTTCATGTGGAGATCCTGCCCGAAGCCAGTGAACCTTACGGGACCCTGACTGTGCTAATTGATTTGGCCTCTCTCTGTCTTTCTCGCTCTCCGTGACCCCTTTTATGTCACGGGAACCTTCCAGACAAGGCTGGAGGCCAGGCTGCCCTCCCAACACTCGTGAGCACCGAGAGAGACAGAGAGAGAGAGAGAGAGAGAGAGCAAGAGGGAGGAAGACAGACAGAGAGGGACACACAGAGGGAGGGGGAGACAGAGGGAGAGAGAAAGTAGAGAAAGAGGAAGAGGAAGAGGGAGAGACAGAGAGAGAGAGACAGAGCGAGAGGGAGGAAGACAGAGACAGAGAGAGGGACACAGAGAGAGGGAGACAGAGAGAGAGGGAGGGGAAGACTGAGAGAGAGAGACACCGATAGAGAGAGAGAGACACACCGATAGAGGGAGAGACTGATAGAGGGAGAGACAGAGAGAGAGGGACACACAGAGAGAAAGAGAGACAAACAGAAAGAGAGACAAACAGAGAGCGAGGCAGGGAGGAAGTCTGTTGTGTTATTTAACCTGTGTTGTCCTCAGACACCCCAGGATGCCAAAAGGTAGTTGGGAGTCTCCAGCCTGGACACGATTGGCAGAG
This sequence comes from Carcharhinus amblyrhynchos, assembly GCF_965287045.1. Lineage (NCBI taxonomy): Eukaryota > Metazoa > Chordata > Chondrichthyes > Carcharhiniformes > Carcharhinidae > Carcharhinus > Carcharhinus amblyrhynchos. Next base: position 78,052,973 of record NC_137338.1, read on the forward strand.
CTGCACACTGCAGGATCATGGCTTTTGCACAGTGCTATCCCAGTGGACAGTTTTTGGCACTCACTCCCCCAGCAGCACGGAGTGATGGAATTAACATCGGCAGTTAACAGTGCCCAATGTCGCCAAGCCTGGGAAAAACAGGCTTCACTCTTCCCAAACCTTCCCCGGGCCCCAGAGCTACTGCAGCTCCTCAGTGACCCTCAGCCAATATTTACTCACTCCCCCTCTCTCGCTCACTCTCTCTCTCTCACTTGCTCCCTCCCTCTATCTCTCTCACTCTCTTGCTCCATCTCTCTCCCATTCTCTCTTGTTCCTCCCCTCTCTCTCTCACTCCCTCTCTCTCTCACTCCCTCTCTCCACCCTCACTGGCTTCCCACGGGTTTCTGAATCCTCGGTTTATTTGCCTCCATTCTCCCACTTTCCCATTGAGTGACGTTCCTCATTCAGTAAGAAATCTTGGAGAAGATCCCAGACCACTCGACCCACAAAAATCCAGAGTGTGTGTACGTGTGTGTGTGTGCATGTGCATATGCGTGTGTGCATGTGGGTGTGTGCTTGTGTGCGTGTGTGCATGTGTGTGTGTTTGCACGTGTGTGTGCATGTGTGTGCATGTGCAAGTGTGCATGTGCGTGCGTGTGTGCACATGCGTGTGTGCACGAGTGTGTGTCTGTCTGTGTGAATGTGTGCGTGCACGCGTGTGTGTACACGTGTGTGCATGCGTGTGTGTGTGTGTGTGTGTATGTTAGTGTGTTGTATGAAAACATAGAAGATAGCAACAGGAGGAGGCCATTTGGCCCTTCAAGCCTGCCCCTCCATTCATCACGATCATGGCTGATTGTCCAACTCAATACCCTAATCCTGCTTTCTCCTGTAACCTTGGATCTCATTCACCCCAAGTGCTATATCCAGCTGCCTCTTGAGTAAATTCAATGTTTTGGCATCAACAACTTCCTGTGGTAATGAATTCCACAGGCTCACCACTCTTTGGATGAAGAAATGTCTCCTCACCTCCATCCTAAATGGTCTACCCTGAATCCTCAGACTGTGACCGCTGGCTCTGGAGAGGGCGTGTGTGTGTGTGTGTGTCACTGTGTGTCAATGGCTAGGCCCAGTGTTCATTCTCCATCAATTGCCCTCCTCTCACGAGGGCTCTTCAGCTTTTAAGTGTTAATCACATTGTTGTGAGTATGGGTCTGGAGTCGTATGTAGGCCGGACTGAGTGAAGACAGCAGATGTTCTCCCCTATCGAAGGGTCAGTCTTGAGCGAGTGCCGCACTGTCAGAGGGTCAGTGAACAAAGAAAATAACAGCACAGGAACAGGTCCTTCAGTTCTCCAAGCCTGCACGGACCATACTGCCCGAGTGAACTAAAACCCCCTACCCTTCCGGGAACCATATCCCTCTATTCCCATCCTATTCATATATTTGTCCAGACACCCCTTAAAAGTCACTATTGTATCCACTTTCACTATTTCACCCGGTAGTGAGTTCCAGGCACCCACCACCCTCTGTGTAAAACTTGCCTCATACATTTCCTTTAAACCTTGCCTCTTGCACCTTAAACCTATGCCCCCTAGTAATTGGGAAAAAGCTTCTGACTACCCACTCTGTCAGTGCTGAAGGAGCGCCGCATTGTGGGAGGGTCAGTGCTGAGGGAGGGCTGCACTGTGGGATGGTCGGTGATGAGGGAGCGCTGCACTGTGGGAGGGTCAGTGCTGAGGGAGCACCGCACTGCGGGAGGGTCAGTGCTGAGGGAGCGCTGCACTGTGGGAGGGTCAGTGCTGAGGGAGCGCCGCACTGTGGGAGGGTCAGTGCTGAGGGAGCACCGCACTGTGGGATGGTCGGTGATGAGGGAGCGCCGCACTGTGGGTGGGTCAGTGCTGAGGGAGCGCCGCACTGTGGGTGGGTCAGTGCTGAGGGAACGCCGCACTGTGGGAGGGTCAGTGCTGAGGGAGCGCCGCACTGTGGGATGGTCGGTGATGAGGGAGCGCCGCACTGTGGGCGGGTCAGTGCTGAGGGAGCGCCGCACTGTGGGAGGGTCAGTGCTGAGGGAGCGCCGCACTGTGGGATGGTTGGTGACGAGGGAGCGCCACACTGTGGGAGGGTCAGTGCTGAGGGAGTGCCGCACTGTGGGAGGGTCAGTGCTGAGGGAGCGCCGCACTGTGGGAGGGTCGGTGCTGAGGGAACGCCGCACTGTGGGAGGGTCGGTGCTGAGGGAGCACCGCACTGTGGGAGGGTCAGTGCTGAGGGAGCGCCGCACTGTGGGAGGGTCGGTGCTGAGGGAGCACCGCACTGTGGGAGGGTCAGTGCTGAGGGAGCGCCGCACTGTGGGAGGGTCAGTGCTGAGGGAGTGCCACACTGTGGGAGGGTCAGTGCTGAGGGAGCACCGCACTGTGGGAGGGTCAGTGCTGAGGGAGCGCCGCACTGTGAGACGGTCAGTGCTGAGGGAGCACCGCACTGTGGGAGGGTCAGTGCTGAGGGAGCGCCGCACTGTGGGAGGGTCAGTGCTGAGGGAGTGCCGCACTGTGGGAGGGTCAGTGCTGAGGGAGCGCCACACTGTGGGAGGGTCAGTGCTGAGGGAGCGCCGCACTGTGGGAGGGTCAGTGCTGAGGGAGCGCCGCACTGTGGGAGGGTCAGTGCTGAGGGAGCACCGCACTGTGGGAGGGTCGGTGCTGAGGGAGCACCGCACTGTGGGAGGGTCAGTGCTGAGGGAGCGCCGCACTGTGGGAGGGTCAGTGCTGAGGGAGCGCCGCACTGTGGGAGGGTCAGTGCTGAGGGAGCGCCGCACTGTGGGAGGGTCAGTGCTGAGGGAGCGCCGCACTGTGGGAGGGTCAGTGCTGAGGGAGCGCCGCACTGTGGGAGGGTCAGTGCTGAGGGAGCGCCGCACTGTGGGAGGGTCAGTGCTGAGGGAGCGCCGCACTGTGGGAGGGTCAGTGCTGAGGGAGCGCCGCACTGTGGGAGGGTCAGTGCTGAGGGAGCGCTGCACTTTGGGACATACCGTCAGCGATGTTGCACTGTCTCTCCTCTCACGTTGCCTTACCCCACTGTCAGTATTGGGATAGGGGATAGCTCTCTGATGTTCTTAGACTGATATTATCCCTGAACGTAAATCTAAGCGTCCTGATCCCTTGAGACTTGTTTCGAACCTTCTGCTGTGAAGAACCTTTTAATTTTCAACCCTATCGTTTGTGTTCATTCACCGTGAAAGCATTCGACAAATGGGCATCAATGTAGTCGCAGTGGCCGTCCGTAATGGTGTTGGAAAGGGCAGGTCAGAAAGAGGTCAACTACTAGGAGCGCCGGTCAAAGGTCATGACAGGGCAGCCATGACAGATTGCTGGGTCCCTGAAGCAGGCTGTCGTGGCTGGGTTAATGGGGAAGGGGGGGAGAGTTAATTGTCACATTGCAACAAGAGGACCTGGTCTTCTGAGAGTGGGCCACAGGCCTGCGGGTCAAAGGTCGCCTCCTCGACAGATGCCCATTCAAGTGGGATTATGGCCTTCCTTATGTCCAGCCACGTGTGGAGTCCGGCCAGGGGTGGGTGCCTACAGAAGGTGGATTCTGTATGGGAAAAATCCTCTTGGATTCGATGATTTTCTGAACAAAAGAAGAGTTCGGAACTCGGGTTAGTGTTTCTAAGGACGACGAATGGCTCCTGCTGCCATTTTGATTTCAAAATGGCCGAGCATGGCCGAGTGTGTCCCTTTTATAACATTTAGCTATCAGAGGCAGAGAGGTGGAGAGAGAGAGAGACAAAGAGAAAGAGAGAGAGTGAGAAGGAGAGAGCGAGCAAGACGGAGAGAGAGACGGGGAGAGAGAGAAAGAGAGAGACGGAGAGTGAGAGAGAGATGGAGAGAGAGGGAGAGAGACGGAGAGAGAGAGTGATAGAGACGGAGAGAAAGAGAGAGAGGCAGAGAGACAGAGAGAAAAACAGGCAGAGAGATATGCACAGATACCTGTGTGACACGGGTGGGTGTGTGTGTGCGTGTGTGTTGGTGTGTGTGTTGATGAACTTGCCAGTATGTGACCTGGAGCCCCAAAGTGCTGGTGTGACAGAAGTGTGCAAGAAACATATGGGCAAGCATGAGTGTGAGGGAAGTGCATGTGCGTGAGTGTGTGCATGTGAGTGAACATGCATGCTACAGTGGTGTGTGTACAAGTGCACCTGTGTATTCCAGAACTGTGTGTTCAAATATATGTACAAGAGGAAGTGTGTGTGCGTGCGAGCGTGTGAGAGAGGAGTGTGTCTGAGAGTGAGCGTGTGAGAGATGGGGGTGTCTGTGCCAGTGAGCATGTGTGAGGGGAGTGTACATGAGTGTGGAAGAGATGCCTGACATTGAGTGTGTGAGAGAGCTGTGTGACCACGTGCATAAGACAGATACAGAGAGGTGTGTATATGAGCAAGTGTACTCAAAAGTTGTACATGTGTGAGCCACCCTGCAAGAGCAGTGTGTGCGCGAATGAATGTGCAAGAGAGAGGTGTGTGAACGAGAGTGTGTGTAAAAGTGTGTGAGAGAGAGAGGTTTGTGTGTGAGTAAGTTTCAGCAAGAAGTGTGCATGTGAATGAGTGTGCATGCAAGAGAAGTGTGAATGCAAGATAAACATGAGGATAGATTTCTGTTCTCCTTATCCCATTCCAGAGTGTGGAAGTGCCCCAAAAACTGTGAGGTTCCTGCAGATAGGACTCCAGGGGAAATCTGTCTAGGGGCTGAGGTGAATTTATTTGGGGGTGATGGGGTGGGGGGGTTGGTGGGGGAGGATATGGAGTTCTCTTGGGTTTTAGCTGTGAGTTGTTTAGCTGAGGGGTTTGGAGGTGGTGGAAATAGGGCACAGGCTGTCTCTTGCTCTCTGTCTCTCTCTCTCTCACACATATACACCTTGTGAACAGTGTGTGTGTGAGACAGTATGAGTGTGTGTGACAGTGTTTGTGTGCGTGTGTGTGTCTCTCTCTCTCTGTCTCTCACTGTCTCTGTCTGCCTTTCTCTTTGCCTCTGACTCTCTATCTGTCTTTCTCCCTCACTCACTGTCTCAATCACTGTCTCTCTCTCTCCCTCTCTCTGTCTCTGTCTCTCTCTCTCTGTCTGTGTCTGTCTGTCTCTGCCTCTCTCTCTTTCTATGTCTCTCTGTCTCTCCCTCCCTCTCTCTGTCTCTGTCTCTCTAAATCTCTCTGTCCATCTCTCCCTCTCTCTGTCTGTCACTCCCTCTCTCTTTCTTTCTGTCTCTCCCCCCCGTCTCTCTCTCTCTCTATCTCTCCCTCACTCTCTCTCTCTCTCTCTGTCTCTCCCCTCACGCTCTCTCTCTTTCCCTCTCTGTCTTTCTCTCTCACTCTCTCTCTCTTTCTCCCCCATCTTTTTCTCTCTCTCTTTCTCTTTGTCTCCCCCATCTCTCTCTACCTCTCCCTCTCTCTCTGTCTCTCTCCTCCCACGCTCTCTCTGCCTATTGATTGTTGCTGTACCTCTGTTTGAGATCGCAGTCTCTGAGGCTCTCTGAGTCCCAGGACAGCCGAGATTGATCAGTGAACTGACAGGTCATTCATCCATCCTGCACCTTAATGCTTCCAGCATCAAGCTGCAGAGCCAACTTTCCAACAGCAATTCATCCACTCATTAACTGAGTCTGGAGCCAGCACTGTGTGTGACTGTGTGTGTCTGTGTCTGAGACTCCGTGTGTGCCAGTGCTTGTGTGTGGGAATGTGTATGTGTGAGACTAAATGTGTGTGTGTGTGTGTGTGTGTGTGTGTGTGTGTGTGTGTGTGTGTGTGTGTGTGTGTGTGTGTGTGTGTGTGTGTGACTCCATGTGTGTCAATGCATATGTGTGGGAATGTGTATGTGTGCGGGAGCCTGTGTCTGACAGAGTGCAAGCGTGTGTGTGTGTGGAAGGGGTTAGGAAGGGTGGTAGGGGCTGGAGGAGGTTACAGAGATAGGGAGGGTTGTAGGGGCTGGAGGAGGTTACAGAGATAGGGAGGGGGTGTAGGAGCTGGAGGAGGTTACAGAGATAAGGAGGGTTGTAGGGGCTAGAGGAGGTTACAGAGATAGGGATTGTTGCAAAGCTGGAGGGGGATACAGAGATAGGGAGGGTGGTAGGGGCTGGAGAAGCTTACAGAGGTAGGGAGGGTTGTAAGGACTGGGGAAGGTTACAGAGTTGGGGAGGGTTGTAGGGGCTGGAGGGGATACAGAGATAGGGAGAGGAAAATTTTAAAATGGAGGTGTTGGCGGACAGGAAGCCAAGGTAGTCCGGCAATGGAGTGGGACAGTGCGTGAGTGAGGAGACAGGGGAGGGGGGTGGAAGTGGTGAGTGTCCCTTTAAGGGCAGCACAGCACAAGAGTGTCACCCTGCTTGAGTGACCAGCTGGGAGCTCCATCTCCTCCAGGGGGTGGACAGAAGACAGTCTCAAGACAAGGAGTAGAGCTGGCAGGACTGAGAGGATGTTTTTCCTAATTAATAATTCCTCCTTGTTCTTGAAGCAGTCTGTGAGCAGGCATCATCGCAGGGGAGAGTCTGGGGTGAGTGAAATTTAGGGAGGCACTGGTATAGTCCAACTGGGTGGAGTTGACTGCATGATTACCCAACAGAAAGTCTTGGTCGCTGATCTCTCACAATGGGGGTTGGGGGGGTGGTTCTCTGGGGAGGGTTGACTGAAAGCATGGGTTCCATTAACCCCCATCTCTCTCTCTCTTGTTTTGTCTCTCCTGCAGATACGAGTGGACGCTGTCCCACGGCCTTCCCACAATGCAATGCTCTATGAAGTGGTGGCAGCCATGGAAGGGAGCCCAATCCTCCGTGACATGTCCTTCAGCCCCGATTTTCAGTACATCTACTTGCTCACTGAACACAAGGTGAGGCAGCCTCTTCCCCTCCATCCCATCCCATACCTCTGCCTACTCCGCCACTTCTACAGCCCCAGGAACGCTCGTGTACAGGCCTGGGGCCTTCTTTTGCCCCTAGTGCCCCCTCCCATCCTACCTGCAGGTCCCAACGAGGGGCCATTTTGCCAGATTGCGACAGGCAACCATCAGATCTTCACCGTAAATGGCACATTCTAACCTCTTAGCCACATACACTCCCTCCCCCATCCCCTTGTACTTTGTCTCAGGACTCCCCTTCATGGTGAGGTGTCACTCCTTCTGTAGGCCCGGTTTGAGGTCGACCCATCAAACCCACCCTCCATTGTCATCCTCCCCTTTTGAGACCAGGACCCAAGGAAAGAGCCTCTGGAATGATCATGAAGGGCTGAATGGGCATCCTCCTGTTCCCCTGTAACAGGCTTGAGAAGGGCTGAATGGCCTCCTCCTGTACCTGTGTAACAAGCTCAAGAGAAGTGCTAAATGACCTCCTCCTGTTACTTGTGTAACAGGCTCAAGAAGGGCTGAATGGCCTCCTCCTGTTCCTGTGTAACAGGCTAGAGAGGGGCTGAATACCTCCTCCTGTTCCTGTGTAACAGGCTTGAGAGGGGCTGAATGGCCTTCTCCTGTTCCTGTCTAACAGGCTAGAGAGGGGTTGAATGGCCTTCTCCTGTTCCTGTGTAACAGGCTCGAGATGGGTTGAATAGCCTCCTCATGCTCCTGCTATCTCCTCACGCTCCTGCTATCTCCTCACACGCTTGTTGATGACCGTGAAGGGGGGAGGTGACATTCTCCTGTTTTCCCTGACTACCCTTCTGCCTCTGTCTTTCTCTTGATGTCCAGGTGGGACGGATCCCGGTGGAGAGCTGTGAGCAGTATGGGACCTGCCCCAAGTGCCTGAGCTCCGGAGACCCTCACTGTGGCTGGTGTGTCCTTGATAACAGGTTGGTAACTGTCTCCAAATCTCAACTCTTCACCAGTGCTAGCATGGGACTGATGGGCCGAACGACATCCTCCTCCACTCTTGTTCCATCCATTGTCCCTTCCCACTCCCAACATTCTCAACAGCAAGAGAACGTTTGTTGTGGGACAAGTCAATGGCCATCGGAGTACTGCAAGACCCCACACTGACTGTTCAGCACTCCCTGAGCACCGACCCTCCCACAGTGCGGCGCTCCCTCGGCACCGACCCTCCCACAGTGCGGCACTCCCTCAGCACCGACCCTCCCACAGTGCGGCGCTCCCTCGGCACTGACCCTCCCACAGTGCGGCGCTCCCTCGGCACTGACCCTCCCACAGTGCGGCGCTCCCTCGGCACTGACCCTCCCACAGTGCGGCGCTCCCTTGGCACCGACCCTCCCACAGTGCGGCGCTCCCTTGGCACCGACACAGTTGAGGGGAATGTCGGGTCTGGATTCTTGGCCTTGTTCTCTGGCCTGGGGGCTGAAAGCTCCAACCTTCTAACAGATCAGAGAGTGTAAAGCTGACTGAGAGGTGATCAGCATGGTAGGCCACAGGAATGTTCCCTGGCCTCACCCTGAGTGAAATCAGTTGAAGTATTTATTTCATTTCTGAATATTGAAACAGTAGTTGGCCAAAGACTGACTCTTCATTTCAAATATTTGAAAAATGACACTGCACAGCCAAGACATTCGCTCAGCTAGATTTGGTGTTCATTTTCCGAGCCAAAGTTTAATTTAATAACAATCATTCTATTGAAGTTTGAATAGATTTTGTGCAGAAATTGTTCTGGTCTAATTCCCTCCTGCAGAGGGAAATAATTTAGCGAGCCTTTGGCTCTGATTTTCACTGATCTCCTCATCAAAAACCATCCTCTGCACGTCCTCTCTGCCTCCCCACTGCCTCCCTCCCGCCACCCCCCCACTGCCTCCCTCCCCCCCCTCACTGCCTCCCTCCCCCCTCACTGCCTCCCTCCCCCCTTCACTGCCTCCCTCCCCCCTTCACTGACCACCCTCCCCCCTCATTGCCTACCCTCCCCCTCCCCCCCATTGCCTACCCTCCTCCTCACTCCCATTCCCCACTTGCTGCCCCCCTCCCCCCCACTGCCTACCCTCCTCCTCCCCCCATTCCCCTCTCACTGCCCCCTCCCCCCCTCACTGCCCCCTCCCCCCACACTGCCCACCCTCCCCCTCACTGCCCACCTTCCCCCTCACTGCCCCCCCTCCCCACCCCCTCTGCCCACCTTCCCCCCCCCACTGCCCCCCGTCCTCTTCACAGCCCGCCCTCCCCCTCGCTCCCACTCTCCCCGTCTTTCATCTCCCCTCACCCTCTTCCTCCTGTCACCCTCCCCACCCTCCCTGTCCTTCACAGCCCACTGTCCCAGTCACACTCTCACACACACACTCTCTCTCACACACACACTCTCTCTCACACACACACTCTCTCTCACACACACACTCTTTCTCACACACACACTCTCTCTCACACACATACATGCACACTCACACACACACACACACACACTCATACACACACACTCTCATACACACTCTCCCTGTCGTACACTCCACACACACACACACACACACACACACACACACTTTCTCTCTCACATACTCTCACGCACACACACTCTCTCTCTCTCACACACACACACACACACACACACTCTCTCTCTCTCTCACACACACACACACACACACACACACACGGAATGAAATGGAGAGAGAGATGGAGGGAGAGACAGAGGAAGCGAGATGGAGAGGGAAAGAGAGATGGGGGAAAGAGACACACAGAGGGGGATTGGGAGAGAGGAAGGGGTTGAGAGAGAGAGAGACATGGGGTGAAAAGATAGAAAGTGGAGAGAAAGAGGAGGAGGGGAGCGAGAGAGGTTGGGAGAAAGTTCGAAAGAGAGGGGGAAGGAGAGAGAGATGGGGGAGAGAGTGAGAGGAGAGGGAGTGGAGAGAGAGGGATGTGGAGATGGGAAGGTAAATAAGAGAGTGAGAGAATCACATTAAAATGAGAGACAGATGGAGACAAAGGTTTGAGGGATGGATAATTTCACATTTAGACAGCCTGGGATGATTCATGGGGCAGACACATCATAAAACACAGCAAGTGAAATACTTTCTTCAACAATCACACGACAGCACACTGCCCTCAAACTCCATAATCTCACTGCAGCGAACACAAAACAACTTCTTTACTGAGGTCCACCATCTCACTGTTGCAAAAAATATTCTCTTCCGTAGAGAGAGGCTCCCTTTAATACTGGAACCAGCAGTGTAGCAGGATTTTGATTTGGTTTATTGTTGTCACATGTACTCATATACAGTGAAAAGTATTGTTTCTTGTGCACTATACAGACAAAGCGTACTGTTCAGAGAAGGAAACGAGAGTGTGCAGAACATAGTGTTACAGTCATAGCTAGGGTGTAGAGAAAGATCAGCTTAATACGTGGTAGGTACATTCAAAAGTCTGACAGCAGCAGGGAAGAAGCTGTTCTTGAGTCGGTTAGTATGTGACCTCACACATTTGTAGCACAGTGGTTAGCACTGCTGCTTCACAGCTGCAGGGACCTTGGTTTGATTCCCGGCTCAGGTCACTGTCTGTCTGTGTGGAGTTTGCACATTCTCCTCGTGTCTGCATGGGTTTCCTCCGGGTGCTCTGGTTTCCTCCCGCAGTCCAAAGATGTGCGGGTTAGGTTGATTGGCTATGCTAAAATTGCCCCTTAGTGTCCTGGGATGTGTAGGTTAGAGGGATTAGCGGGTAGATGTGTAGGGATATGGGGATAGGGCCTGGGTGGAATTGTGGTCAGTGCAGAGTCGAAGGGCCCGTTTCTGCACTGTAGGGTTCTATGGTTCTTTTTCCTGATGAAAGAAGGAGGAAGAGAGTATGTCTGGGATTCTTCATTATGCTGGCTGCTTTGCTGAAGCAGTGGGAAGTGTAGACAGAGTCAGTGGATGGGAGGCTGATTTGTGTGATGGACTGGACTACATTCATGACCCTTTGTAGTTCTTTGCGGTCTAGCGTAGAGCAGGAGCCATACAAAGCTGTGATACAACCAGAAAAATTGCTTTCTGTGTTGCATCTGTAAACATTGCTGAGAGTCAAAACTGACGTGCCAAATTTCCTTAGTCTTCTGAGAAGGTAGAAGGTTGGTGGGCTTCCTTAACGATAGCGTCGGCATGGGGGGGGACCAGGACAGGTTGTTGGTGATCTGGACACCTAAAAACTTGAAGCTCTTGACCATTTCTATTTCATCCCCATTGATGTAGAGAGAGGTATGTTCTCCACTATGCTTCCTGAAGACGATGACAATGTCCTTCGTTTTGTTGACACTGAGGGAGAGATTATTGTTGCCGCACCAGTTCACCAGATCCTCTATCTCATTCCTGTACTCTGTCTCGTCATTGTTTGAGATCCGACCCGCTATGGTGGTGACATTAGCAAACTTGAAAATCGAGTTGGAGGGGAACTTAGCCACACAGTCTTAGATGTATAAGGAGTATAGTAAGGGGCTGAGAACACAATTTTGTGGGGCACCGGTGTTGAGGATGATCATGGAGGAGGTGTTGTTGCCTATCCTTACTGATTGTGGTCTGTGGGTGAGGAAGTTCAGGATCCAGTAACAGAGGGAGATGCCGAGGCCCAGGCACGGAGGTTGGAGATGAGTTTGGTGGGAAGAATAGTGATGCCACACTGTGGAAGGGTCAGTGCTGAGGGAGTGCCGCACCGTGGAAGGGTCAGTGCAGAGGGAGCGCCGCACTGTGGGAGGGTCAGTGCTGAGGGAGCACCGCACTGTGGGAGGGTCAGTGCTGAGGGAGCGCCGCACTGTGGGAGGGTCAGTGCAGAGGGAGCGCCGCACTGTGGGAGGGTCAGTGCTGAGGGACCGCCGCACTGTGGGAGGGTCAGTGCTGAGGGACCGCCGCACCGTGGGAGGGTCAGTGCTGAGGGACCGCCGCACTGTGGGAGGGTCGGTGCTGAGAGAGCGCAGCACCGTGGGAGGGTCAGTGCTGAGGGAGTGCCGCACTGTGGGAGGGTCAGTGCTGAGGGAGCGCTGCACTGTCGGAGGATCAGTGGTGAGGGAGCACCACACTGTGGGAGGGTCAGTGCTGAGAGAGCGCCGCACCGTGGGAGGGTCAGTGCTGAGGGAGCGCCGCACTGTGGGAGGGTCAGTGCTGAGGGAGCGCCACACTGTGGGAGGGTCAGTGCTGAGGGAGCGCTGCACTGTGGGAGGGAGGGTCAGTGCTGAGGGAGCGCCGCACTGTGGGAGGGAGGGTCAGTGCTGAGGGAGTGCCGCAGTGTCGGAGGGTCAGTGCTGAGGGAGCGCCGCACTGTGGGAGGGTCAGTGCTGAGGGAGCGCCGCACTGTGGGAGGGTCAGTGCTGAGGGAGCGTTGCACTGTGGGAGGGTCAGTGCTGAGGGAGCGCCGCACTGTGGGAGGGTCAGTGCTGAGGGAGCGCCGCACTGTGGGAGGGTCAGTGCTGAGGGAGCGCCGCACTGTGGGAGGGTCAGTGCTGAGGGAGCTCTCTAGACTGTGTCTCTGTGCCTGTGCTCTGATAAGAATTCAGTGTCCATTCTGCGGATGTTACCCTGTGTGATGGTCACTATCGCTCGCTCTGACCTGTGCTCTCTTTTTCTGCCCCCTGTCCAGGTGCACCCAGCGGAGTGAGTGTCACCGTGCGGATGAACCCCAGCGTTTCGCCACCGAGTCTAACCGCTGTGTCCAGCTTACTGTGAGGCCCAACAACCTCTCTGTGATGATGCCTGATGTGCCGGTCAGTGTCCAGGCTCACTGAGCAATAATCACCCAAACGCCGAGAGGGGGTGAGGGGAGCAGTGTAGGGGCAGGGGGGAGGAAGGGCAGTGCAAGGATGGAGGCAGCATGATGGGGAGAGGGGAGGAGGGGCAACGCAGGGGGTGGGTGATTGATTACAGATAAATCCCATCGACCACTATTGGCCTGACGTTCAACTATGGGGTGCCTTGCAGTTGGTGTTGTCAGTTAACATTGGCCTGATATTTGACTGTGGGGGCATCATTGTTGATCCCCGTCCTTGTCGTCAGTGGGCTTTGGCTGACATTCGACTGTGGGAGGCACTGCAGGTGATCCCAGCTGCTCTTGTCAATGAACATTGGCCTGACATTCAACTGTGGGGTGCCTCACAGTTGTTTTTGTCAGTTAATGTTGGCCTGATATTCTACTATGGGAGGCATGACGGGCAATCCTAGTTGCTTTTGTCACAGAGTAATGGCCTGATATTCTACTATGGGAGGCGTCACATGTACATCAGAGTCACTCCTGTGAATGAGAACTGGCAGTTGACTTTGCTAGGCATCACAGTTGACCCAGTAACTCCTGTCAATGAGTATCGGCCTGACGTTCGACCATAAGGAAATCACACTTGATCTTGGTTCCACCTTGTCAATCATTATTGACATTTGACTATATGGGGCATTGTGGTTGGTTCTCTTGGCTGAGTGATACTCTTCTTTTGACCTTGGATGCATGCAGACTGGCAGATTGGATAGGCACCAGGTCACAATCAGTAGACGTTGGGCTATACCCACTGTCCTCAAGCAGTAAGGGAGGGTAATGTGACAACCCCGACTCTTAACAGATTCAACTGTCCACACCCCACTTTGCTTATTTACTGTGACCCTGTCCCATTCAAACAGAACATCTTCAGATCCATTTCCAGCACTGCTGTGTTCAGAAATGTGGCTGATAGTCAGGATATATCAGAGTGTTACAGTGAGGGGTGTGGGATATATCAGAGTGTTACAGTGAAGGGTGTGGGATATATCAGAGTGTTACAGTGAGGGGTGTGGGATATATCACAGTGTTACAGTGAGGGGTGTGGGATATCAGAGTGTTACAGTGAGGGGTGTGGGGTATATCAGAGTGTTACAGTGAGGGGTGTGGGATATATCAGAGTGTTACAGTGAGGGGTGTGGGATATATCAGAGTGTTACAGTGAGGGGTGTGGGATATATCACAGTGTTACAGTGAGGGGTGTGGGGTATATCAGAGTGTTACAGTAAGGGGTGTGGGTTATATCAGAGTGTTACAGTGAGGGGTGTAGGGTATATCAGAGTGTTGCAGTGAGGGGTGTGGAGTATATCAGAGTGTTACAGTGATGGGTGTGGGATATATCAAAGTGTTCTTTGTGAATTTTAGTCTGGTAAAAATAATCAATAATAAATTTTCTTGTAGCTGATACTGCGTGCAAGGAATGTTCCAGATCTTTCTGGAGGTGTGACCTGTTCTTTTGAAGATATCTCGGAGAGTGATGGGGTGATCGAGGGCAACGAAATTCACTGCGTTTCCCCTTCCCTGAGGAAGATCCCACTAATAACCAATGGATACGGTATGCACAGACAGTTGTTATCCAAGTTACTTAACACCAAAATGTACAGGGTTTTCTCGAGTAATAGGCTTTCACTGAATAGGAGGGTCGCACCGCCGGACTGTCAGTGCTGAGGGGGTGCCGCCCTGTTGAGGGTCAGTGCTGAGGAAGTGCCTCACTGTGGGAGGGTCAGTGCTGAGGGAGCGCCGCACTGTGGGAGGGTCAGTGCTGAGGGAGCGCCGCACTGTGGGAGGGTCAGTGCTGAGGGAGCGCCGCACTGTGGGAGGGTCAGTGCTGAGGGAGCGTCGCACTGTGGGAGGGTCAGTGCTGAGGGAGCGTCGCACTGTGGGAGGGTCAGTACTGAGGGAGCGTCGCACTGTGGGAGGGTCAGTGCTAAGAGAGCGCCGCACTCTGGGAGGGTCAGTGCTGAGGGAGCGCCACACTGTGGGAGGGTCAGTGCTGAGGGAGCGCCACACTGTGGGAGGGTTAGTACTGAGGGAGCGCTGCACTGTGGGAGGGTTGTGCTAGGGAGTGCCGCACTGTGAGAGGGTCAGTGCTGAGAGAGCGCCGCACTGTGGGAGGGTCAGTGCTGAGGGAACGTCGCACTGTGGGAGGGTCAGTGCTGAGGGAGCGTCGCACTGTGGGAGGGTCAGTGCTGAGGGAGCGTCATACTGTGGGAGGGTCAGTGCTGAGGGAGCGTCGTACTGTGGGAGGGTCAGTGCTGAGAGAGCGCCGCACTCTGGGAGGGTCAGTGCTGAGGGAGCGTCGCACTGTGGGAGGGTCAGTGCTGAGGGAGTGCCGCACTGTGGGAGGGTCAGTACTGAGGGAGCGTCGTACTGTGGGAGGGTCAGTGCTGAGAGAGCGCCGCACTCTGGGAGGGTCAGTGCTGAGGGAGCGTCGCACTGTGGGAGGCTCAGTACTGAGGGAGCGCTGCACTGTGGGAGGGTCAGAGCTGAAGGAGCGCCGCACTGTGGGAGGGTCAGTGCTGAGGGAATGCTGCACTGTGAGATGGGTTGTGCTAGGGAGTGCCACACTGTGAGAGGGTCAGTGCTGCGGGAGCGTCGCACTGTGGAAGGGTCAGTGCTCACGATGAACAATCCCGTGCTCACTGCTGAAAAGAGCGGGGGTGGGGGTTGGGGGTGTGTGTGGTGGTGGTGGTGGTCGGTGGGCAGGGTGTGAAGGCGTGTGGAGGGCTGTTAGTTGGGGGGTGGGGTGGGGGGAGGAGCATGGCCTGTGGCTGAAATTAAATCCTCAAGCGAAAAAGCAAAGCTAAGAAAATAGATGGAAAGTCTGCTTTTGGGATCCTGCTGTGCACCATACAGTGGGTGTGGGTCCTGCATACAAAGGGCAACCCCTCTTCCAAGGTGCGCAATTGGCCATGAAGTGTAGTCGGATGTCCGAGTGCATGGGGATTCGCTGCTCTCTATCTGGAAGCAATGCCACGGATGGTCCCAGTAAGGGATGAATGCAATGGAGGTGAGAACCATTGACATGGTCCGAGCCCCAGAGAGTGACACTGTAACCACTTTGCCCAGTGCTCAGCATCAATGTCTGCTGCAAACTGCCGTGTTCCTTCTCTAGCTAACACACAGGTGATTGAATGCTTCTCTCACAGGAGATAAACATGTGATCAAACTCCACCTGAAATCAAAGGAGACAAACAAGCTCTTTGCTGTCACCTACTTCGTCTTCTACAACTGCAGCGTCCATCAGCTGTAAGTAACTCACGATCGCAACGCATCTGTCCCCATCAAGCATTCCCAGGACAGTTACAGGACGGGGTTAGATACAGAGTAAAGCTCCCTCTACATCTTTCCCATCAAACACTCCCAGGACAGTTACAGCACGGGGTTAGGTACAGAGTAAACCTCCCTCTACACCGTCCCCATCAAACACTCCCAGGACAGGTACAGCACGGGGTTAGATACAGAGTAAAGCTCCCTCTACACTGTCCCCATCAAACACTCCCAGGACAGGTACAGCACGGGGTTAGATACGGAGTAAACCTCCCTCTACACTGTCCCCATCAAACATTCCCAGGACAGGTACAGCACGGGGTTAGATACAGAGTAAAGCTCCCTCTACACTGTCCCCCCATCAAACACTCCCAGGACAGGTACAGCACAGGGTTAGATACAGAGTAAACCTCCCTCTACACTGTCCCCATCAAACATTCCCAGGACAGGTACAGCACGGGGTTAGATACAGAGTAAACCTCCCTCTACACTGTCCCCCATCAAACACTCCCAGGACAGGTACAGCACGGGGTTAGATACAGAGTAAAGCTCCCTCTACACTGTCCCCATCAAACATTCCCAGGACAGGTATGGCACGGGGTTAGATACAGATTAAACCTCCCTCTACACTGTTCCCATCAAACACTCCCAGGACAGGTACAGCACGGGGTTAGATACAGAGTAAAGCTCCCTCTACACTGTCCCCCATCAAACACTCCCAGGACAGGGACAGCACGGGGTTAGATACAGAGTAAAGCTCCCTCTACACTGTCCCCATCAAACACTCCCAGGACAGGTACAGCCTGGGGTTAGATACAGAGTAAAGCTCCCTCTACAGTGCTGCCATAAATGTAACGCAGTGGGCGACTTCTTTCCCCTATGAGTTATATTCGGATCAGATGGTGGTCACTGGAGACTGTTACATCTATTTATCTAATTCAACAACAACAATATCATATCTTTATATAGCCCCTTTCCCACGTAAAACATCCCCAGGGCACTCAGAGCAGCGTAAATCAGATAAGGTTCGACCCCTGAGCCACATTGGGAGATATCAGGGTCAGATGATCAAAAGCTCGGTCAATGAGGTTGGTTTTTAAGGAGCTTCTTAAAGGAGAGACAGAAAGAGAGAGAGAGAGAGACAGAAAGAGAGAGAGAGAGAGACAGAGAAAGAGAGAGAGAGAGACGGAGACAGAGAGAGAGAGAGAGAGACGGAGACAGAGAGAGAGGGAGACAGGGAGAGAGAGAGAGAAAGAGACAGAGAGAGTAAGAAAAAGAGAGAGAGAGGGGGAGACAGAGAGAGAGAGAAGGAGACAGAGAGGGAGAGAGAGAGAGAGAGAGACAGGGAGTGAGAGAGAGAGAGATAGAGAGAGACAGACAGACAGAAAGAGAGAGAGAGGGAGACAGAGAGAGGGAGAGACAGAGAGGTAGAGAGGTTTGGGGAGGAAATTCCGGAGCTTAATGCTCCCTGGACAGCTGAAGTCACGGCCGCCAATGGTGGAGCGATGGGAATCGGGGGATGCTCGAGAGGCTGGAATTGGAGGAGTGCAGAGATATCAGAGGGTTGTAGGAGGTGACAGAGATAGGGAGGATTGTAGGGGCTGGAGGAGGTTACAGAGATAGGGAGGATTGTAGGGGCTGGAGGAGGTTACAGAGATAGGGAGGAGTGTAGGGGCTGGAGGAGATTACAGAGATAGGGAGGAGTGTAGGGGCTGGAGGAGGTTACAGAGATAGGGAGGGTTGTAGGGGTTGGAGGAGGTTACAGAGATAGGGAGGGTTGTAGGGGTTGGTGGAGGTTACAGATATAAGGAGGCATGTAGGGTCTGGAGGAGGTTACAGAGACAGGGAGGGTTGTAGGGGCTGGAGGAGGTTACAGAGATAGGGAGGGTTGTAGGGGCTGGAGGAGGTTACAGAGATAGGGAGGGTTGTAGGGGCTGGAGGAGATTACAGAAATAGGGAGGGTTGTAGGGACTGGAGGAGGTTACAGAGATAGGGAGGGTTGTAGGGGCTGGAGGAAGTTACAGAGATAGGGAGGGTTGTAAGGGCTGGAGGCGGTTACAGAGATAGGGAGGGGTGTAGGGGCTGGAGGAGATTACAGAGATAGGGAGGGTTGTAGGGGCTGGAGGAGGTTACAGAGATAGGGAGGAGCGTAGGGGCTGGAGGAGATTACAGAGATAGGGAGGACTGTAGGGGCTGGAGGAGGTTACAGAGATAGGGAGGACTGTAGGGGCTGGAGGAGGTTACATGTTATTATTTGCTCTCGAGTGTGAACATTGTGTTTTGAGAGTTCGGGGACACTGTTTATTGACCCCCACGTCCTGGGGGGAGTTGTGAACTCTGGTGAGCATTGCTCAGGAGCGCTGATGGAAGTCTCTCGAATCGGGGGTGGGTGGGTCAGGGGGGGATCAATGCCCTCCCCTCGCCTGTTTCCCCCCGCAGTCCCTGTGAGTTGCTGCTCTTTGAGCAGAGCAGCAGGTGGGGAGATGAAGCCAGAGAGAGAGTCAGCAGGCCACAGAGAAATCGCTGGGTAAGAGGACGCAGCTGCAGGATGGAAGCTACCACCTGCAGACTGCCTGTAATGAAGTATTTACAAGCTGCCTGTCAGAGAGTCTCAGCGGACTCTTAATGGGGATGGCATTCCCCCCGGGAGAGCTTGTTGTTGATAAGACTCCCTGTTAGCTCTGCTTCTCTCTGCTTCAATTCATCACCCTGTGCTTCCCGCTCACCCACCTTCCCTCCATCCAGCACACCTTTCTATCACTCTGCCTTTCCCTCTCTCATTCCCTCCCTCACTCTCTCCTTCCAGCACTCTCTCCTTCCCTCCTTTCTCTTTCTCTTTCCCTCCATCACACTCTCCTTCCCTCCATCACTCCCTCCTTCTCTGCTTCTGTCTCTCACTCTCTCCTTCCCTCCTCTCTTTCTCTCTCTTTCTCCTTCCCTCCATCCCTTTCTCCTTTCCTCTATCACTCTCTCCCCCTCTCCTTCCCTTCTCTCTCTCACTTTTTCCTTCCCTCCTCTCTCCTTTTCTTCTTCCCTCCATCACACTCTCCTTCCCTCTTCTCTCTTTCTCCCTCTTTCCTTCCCTCCATCCCTTTTTCCTTCCCTGCATCCCTCTTTCCTTCCCTCCATCTCTTTCTCCTTCCCTCCATCATTCTGTCCTTCCCTCCATCCACTTGGAGTATTGTGTGCAGTTCTGGTCCCCACATTACAGGAAGGATGTGGAGGCTTTGGAGAGGGTGCAGAGGAGGTTTACCAGGATGTTGCCTGGTATGGAGGGGAGATCCTATGAGGAGAGGCTGAGGGATTTGGGGTTGTTTTCGCTGGAAAGAAGGCGGCTAAGAGGGGATCTTATTGAAACATATAAGATGATTAGAGGTTTAGATAGGGTGGATAGTGATAACCTTTTTCCTCTGATGGAAAAATCTAGCACGAGGGGGCATGGCTTTAAACTAAGGGGGGGTAGTTATAGGACAGATGTCAGGGGTAGGTTCTTTACCCAGAGGGTGGTGAGGGATTGGAATGCCCTGCCTGCTGCAGTTGTAAATGCGTCTAGTTTGGGGGCGTTTAAGAGGTCTGTGGATAGGTTTATGGACGAAAAGGGATTGGTTTAGGTTAGTGGGTCATTGTTGTTGTTTTTTTTTTAACTGGTCGGCGCAACATCGTGGGCCGAAGGGCCTGTTCTGCGCTGTAATGTTCTATGTTCTATGTTCTATCATTCTCTCCTTCCCTCCATCCCTTTCTCCTTCCCTCCATCCCTTTCTCCTTCCCTCCATCACTCTCTCCCCCTCTCCTTCCCGCCATCACTCTCTCCCCCTCTCCTTCCCGCCATCACTCTCTCCCCCTCTCCTTCCCTTCTCTCTCATGTTTTGCTTCCCTCCTCTTTCTCTCCCTTTCTTCTTTCCTCCATCACACTGTCCTTCCCTCTCTTTCTCCCTCTTTCCTTCCCTCCATCCCTTTTTCCGTCCCTGCATCCCTCTTTCCTTCCCTCCATCTCTTTTCCTTCCCTCCATCCCTTTCCCCTTCCCTCCATCCCTTTCCCCTTCCCTCCATCCCTTTCCCCTTCCCTCCATCCCTTTCCCCTTCCCTCCATCCCTTTCCCCTTCCCTCCATTGCTCTCTCTTTCCCCCCATCAGTCTCTCACTCCTTCCCTCCATCCCTCTCTCCTTTCTCATTTGTCTCTCCTTCTGTTTCTCCCTCTTTCCCTCCAACCTTCTCTCCTTCCCTACATACCTCCCTCCGTTCCTCTTTCATTCCCAAACTCCTTTTCTCCCTCCTTTCTCCTGCCCTCTCTCCTCTCTCCCCTTTACTTTCTCTCCCTTCCCTCTCTCCATCCCCTCTTCGTTGTGCAACCCTCCACTCCATCACTTTTGCATTCTCTCTCTTTCCCACTCCCTTTGCTTCCCTCCATTCCTCTCTCCTTTGTCCTCTCTCCCTTAATAGCTTGCCCTCTCCATCCTTCACTCCATCCCTTCTTCCATCTCAGTATCCAATCCTTCCTCCTGGGTAGATGGTATTCACATGCAGATCTGTCACCGATAGATTAACTGATGGGTCACCGATAGATTAACTGATGGGTCACCGATAGATTAACTGATGGGTCACCGATAGATTAACTGATGGGTCACCGATAGATTAACTGATGGGTCAGGCCCAAGGAGCTGAATGACCTCCTCCTGTTCCTGTGTAATAGGCTCGAAAGGGGCTGAATGGTCTCCTCCAGTTCCTGTGTAATAGGCTCGAAAGGGGCTGAATGGTCTCCTCCAGTTCCTGTGTAACAGACTCTAGAGGGGCTGAATGGCCTCCTGTTTTTTGGAAATCGTTTTTACCGAAAGATGGAGTTTGTGAGTTGGAGAGCACTGTGATCAGGAGATAGAGAGGAAAGAGTGCCTGTAGTCCTGATTGTGAGGGAGCTGTCCACTTCATGCACTGAGACGGAGAGAGAAAAACAGAGGAGGTTGGGGGGAGAGGGAGAAAGAAAGGAGACAGACAGTGTGAGACAGAGAGAGAGGAACAGAGTGAGAGAGAGGGACAGTAAGAGACAGAGAGAGAGAGACAGACAGAGGGACAGAATGAGAGGGAAGGACAGTGAGAGACAGAGAGAAGAGAGGAAAAAGAGACTGAGCGAGAGACAGACAGACAGAGAGAGAGAGAGAGAGACAGAGATTGTGAGACTGAGTAGAAGAGAGAGAGAGAGAAACAGAGGGAGAGATGCAAAGAGAGGAAAAAGAGACAGAGAAATAGAGAGAGATTGAGATTGCAGCAAGACGTTGAATGTTCACTCATCAAATCTTTTCTTCTCACAAAATAAGAAGTGCAAAAACAAATTACATTTCAATTTCTCTCTGCTTTGTATTTTGAGATTGGGGCTGTGTGAAGTCATGTTCTTTCAGAGAGAGACACAAATTCGACCCAATTCACCCTGTGATATTTAGCACTTTCAGCAGTAGACTTGCTGGGTCGCCATGGCAACGAGACCAGAGGCCTACCAAGCCGAACAAAACACATTTGGTTCCTAGACTTCCTGCCTGATTCCTTCACGGCGCAAAGCGACTGGGATGTGAATTATTTTGGGGAAGGATTGGCGGTGATTGCAGCTGGCTGGGGATTTAGATTAACAGAATGGTTCAGGGGCACAAAGGGAGGCCACTTGACCCATCGTGTCTGTACTGGCTGTCCGAATGAACATTTCACTTGGTGCCACTCCCCTAACCTTTCCCCGTGACCCTGCCCATTGTCCCTGTCCAGATAATGATCCAATTTCTTTTGGGGAAGCCTCGATTGAACCTGCCTCCCCCACACTCTCAGGCAGCACCTTCCAGATCCTAACCACTCGCTGTGTGAAAAACTCTCTCCCCGTGTCTCCGTCACTTCTTTCTCCAATCACCTCCAATCTGTGTTCCCCTCTGGTTCCCCATCCTTCCGCCAATGGGAACAGTTTCTCCCTCTCTACTCTGTCCCGGACCCCAATCCCCCCCCCAACTCATGATTTTGAACCCCTCCATCAAATCTCCGCTCAACCTTCTCTTTTCCCAAGGAGAACATTCCCAACTTCTCCCAATCTATCCACGAAGCTGAAGTCCCCTCATCCCTGGAACCATTCTCTTTAATCATTTCTGCACTCTCTCTCTCTGTCTCTCACTGTCTGTTTCTCTTTTTCTTTTTCTTTCTCTGTCTCTATTGATCTTCCTCTCTCTTTGTCTTTAACTGTCCCTCCCTCTCACTGCCCCTCCCTCTCATTGTTCTTCTTTCTCTCTGTCTTTCCCTCTCTCCCTCTCTCTCTGCCTGTCTGTCTTTCTCTCTCTCTCTCTCTGTCTCTGTCTCTCTCGCTCGCTCTCTCTGTTTCTCTCACTCTTCTTCTCTCTGTCACTTTTCCTCTCTCTTTGTCTCTCACTCTTCCCTCTCTCTGTCTCTCTTGCTCTTCCTCTCTCTCTCACTTTCTCGCTCTCTCCAATGCCTTCACCCTGGAGGACGGGGTCAGTAGTGCCCACTCAGAGATCCCCTCACCACCCCACACCTCCAGATCCGCCTCCCCTCCCAAGGGACACTTGGCTCTTCAAATATGGACACTCTCGGGTAATTAAATGTTGATTCCTTCTGGGGAAAAGGCTTGACAGGCTGTGTCTCTTGACCAGGGTGGGGTGGTGACCCTAATTGAGCTCTTTAAAATAACAAAAAGGTTGGAAAAAATAAAGTGCGAGAGAATGATTCCTCTGGGAGAGACGAGCAAGGACCCTTGACATTCGATGGCATTACCAACACTGAATCCCCCCCAGCCTGCCCACTGTCAACACCCCGGGCAGTCTGAGTCTGCTTAAATCTAATACCCTCTAATATAACCCCCCACAGCTTGACGAAGCTGCTCTCTCCTGTCCACTCTATCAAGGCCTCAAAGCCCCAAGCAGCTGACAGTGCAGCAGCAGAGATATGGAAACAGGCTCTTGGGTCCGACTTGTCCATGTTGACCAGGTGTCCTGAACTGAACCAGTCCCACTTGCCCAAGTTAGGCCCTTATCCGTATATAGAAAACCTACAGCGCAAAAGAAGCTCTCCCGGCCCATCGAGTCTGCACTGACAACAATCCCAGCCAGGTCCTATACCCGTAACCACACGCATGATCTTATTGAATGGCGGGGCAGGCTCGAAGGGCTAGATGGCCTACTCCTGCTCCTATTTCTTATTTCTTATGTATTTACCCCACTAAACCCTCTAAACAACACTCATCCCGGGACACCAAAGGGCAATTTAGCATGGCCAATCCGCCTAACCCACATATCTTTGGAGTGTGATAAGAAATCGGACACCCAGAGGAAGCCCACGCAGGCACAGGGAGAACGTGCAAACTCCACACCTTTCCCATCCATGTACTTGTCCAAATGTCTTTTAAATGTTGTAATTGTACCCACCTCTACCACCTCCTCTGGCAGCTCATTCCGTACACCCACCATCCTCTGTGTGAAAAAATTGCCCCTTGGATCCCATTTAAATCTTTTTTCTCTCACCTTAAACCTATGCCCTCTAGCCTTTGACTCTCCTACCCGGGGGAAAAGACCATGGCTATTCACCTTACATATTGCCCCTCATGGATTTTAGAATTGAAAGGCAAGAGGGTGAGGGAGGTGGCTTTGAGGCTTTAGGCTTGTTTTACTTTTCTCTTTCATGGGATGTGGGTGTCGCTGGCCGGGCCCAGCATTTATCCCCCATCAATAATTGCCCCCTCGAGGAGGTGGTGGGTGAGCCGCCATCTTGAATCCGCTGCAGTGCCGTGTGGTGTAGATGCACCCACAGTGCTGTTAGGGAGGGAGTTCCAGGATTTTGACCCAGCCACAGCGAAGTAATGGCCGATATATTTCCAAATCAGGACGGTGTGTATGTGTGTGCATGTGTGCACGTGCAATGGGTGGAGTGTTGCTCAGGGAGGGAATTTGAAGCCAGTGGGTGTTTCCCAGTCCGTCTGCTGCCCTTGTCCTTCTAGGGGGTAGAGGTGGTGGGTTTGGGTGGCATTGTCAAAAGAGCCTTGGCGAGTTGCTGGGGTGCATGTTATAGACAGTACACACTGCTGCCGCTGTGCGTCGGTGGTGGAGGGAGTGAATGTCGAGGTGGGTGGTTAGCGTATCGATCAAGCGGGGGGGGACTGCTTTGTCCCGGATGGCGTCGAGCTTCTTAAGTGTTGTCGGAGCCACGTTCATCCAGGCGAATGGGAGAGTATTCCATCACACTCCTGACTTGTGCCTTGTAGATGGTGGACAGGCTTTGGGGGGAGTCAGGAGGTGAGTTACTCTCTGCAGGATTCCCAGCCTCTGACCTGCTCTGGGAGCTACAGTATTTATATGGCTGGGTCCAGTTCAGTTTCTAGTCAACGGTAACCCCCAGGATGTTGATAGTGGGGCGGGGGGGGTGGAATTTAATCATTGCTGGTATGTTTGGGAAGGGGAGATGATGTACTGCTTTAATGATGCCCAGGCAATAACATAATGCCATCCAAATGGCCCTCTATCAAACCTTGCACCAAAGGTATGAGTCTGAAAGAGTATTCGCCTCCGAGGAGAGATCGAAGAGAATGAGCTGATAGTCCCTGGTGTTTGGGAGAGGCGATCTCATTGGAATGGATGCGGCCACACCTGGAGTACTGTGTGCAGTTTTGGTTGCCACACTTGCGGAAGGATATATTGGCCTTGGAAGGAGTGCAGAGGAGATTCACTAGGCTGATACTGGAGATGAGGGGGTTGGACTATGAAGAGAGGCTAAATAGACTGGGTCTATACTCGTCGGAGTTTAGAAGATGAGGGGGAATCTTATAGAGACATATAAGATAATGAAGGAGTTGGATAGGGTAGAGGTAGAGAGATTCTTCCCGCTTAGAAAGGATAGTAGGACTAGGGGGCACAGCCTCAAGATAAGGGGGGAGGCAGTTTAGATCAGAGTTGAGGAGGAACTTCTTCACTCAAAGGGTGGTGAATCTTTGGAATTCTCTGCCCGTTGAAGTGGTGGAGGCTACCTCGCTAAATATATTTAAGTCACGGGTAGATAGGTTTTTGATAGACAAGGGAATTAAGGGTTATGGGGAGAGGGCGGGAAAGTGGAACTGATCCACTTCAGATCAGCCATGATCTTATTGAATGGCAGGGCAGGCTCGAAGGGCTGGATGGCCTACTCCTGCTCCTATTTCTTATGTTCTTATAATACCATTCTGACAAGGTTGAAGGTCAGAAGGTGTTTCCCCCTCCCCTTCACCACCAGGGCACAGTCTCAGGATAAGGGGATCGCCATTTCGGATTAAAATGTGGAGAAATCTCTTTGCTGTGCAGGTGGGGATTCTTTGGAATCCTCGATGCCAGAGGAAGTTCAGCCCTGGTGTATAATCGAGACGGAGTATGTGAGACACATTCGGACACTGAGGGTAGCAAGGGAGGGGGGTGTGTAGGGAAAGTGGAGTCAAGGTAGGGCATAAGCTGCAATGGGGCAGGTTCGAGGGGCCGAATGGTGGCTAACTCCTGCGCCTGTTTCTCAAGATCGAAGAGGTGACCTTTCAACTTTCCTTCCGCCCCCCCTCCCCCCAACCATACAAACCGTCAAATTAACACACTATGTTTAAGCAGCACCTGCGACAAGAAATTATTCCTCAGCGCCTTCTTCCCCCTTTTAAACATTGGCTTACCATCATGAATAAAATGCAAGCTTTTATCCTCCCCACTGTACAGGCTGCTGGTTTCCATCTGTTGGTGGCTTTTACACTTTTATTCCTTTCCATCTGAGTTCTCCAGCTCACTCCCAAAATTGCAACCCCATTGAGGACTTCAAGGGGGTTTATATATCAAATAACAGATACCTGGGAGTGAGGTACAGACTGGAATCTAATCGAGAGGTTCAGGATGGTATATATATCAAATAACAGATACCCGGGAGTGAGTTACAGACTGGAATCTAATCGAGAGATTCAGGTTGGTTTATATATAGAATAAGATACCCGGGAGTGAGTTACAGACTGGAATCTAATCGAGTGGTTCAGGATGGTTTATACATAGAATAACAGATACCCAGGAGTGAGTTACAGACTGGAATCTAACCGAGGGATTCGGGGTGGTTTATATATAGAATAACAGATACCCAGGAGTAAGTTATAGACTGGAATCTAATCGAGGGGTTCAGGATGGTTTGTATATAGAATAACAGATACCCGGGAGTGAGTTACAGACTGGAATCTAATCAAGGGGTTCAGGGTGGTTTATATACAAAATAACAGATACCCAGGAGTGAGTTACAGACTGGAATCTAATCGAGGGGTTTGGAGTGGTTTATATATAGAATAACAGATACCCGGGAGTGAGCTACAGACTGGAATCTAATCGAGGGGTTCAGGATGGTTTATATATAGAATAACAGATACCCGGGAGTGAGTTACAGACTGGAATCTAATCAAGGGGTTCAGGATGGTTTATATATAGAATAACAGATACCCGGGAGTGAGCTACAGACTGGAATCTAATCGAGGGGTTCAGGATGGTTTATATATAGAATAACAGATAGCCAGGAGTGAGTTATAGACTGGAATCTAATCGAGGGGTTCGGGGTGGTTTATATATAGAATAACAGATACCCGGGAGTGAGTTACAGACTGGAATCTAATCGAGTGGTTCGGGGTGGTTTATATATAGAATAACAGATACCCAGGAGTGAGTTACAGCCTGGAATCTAATCGAGGGGTTCGGGGTGGTTTATATATAGAATAACAGATACCCGGGAGTGAGTTACAGACTGGAATCTAATCAAGGGGTTCAGGGTGGTTTATATACAAAATAACAGATACCCAGGAGTGAGTTACAGACTGGAATCTAATCGAGGGGTTTGGAGTGGTTTATATATAGAATAACAGATACCCGGGAGTGAGCTATAGACTGGAATCTAATCGAGGGGTTCAGGATGGTTTATATATAGAATAACAGATACCCGGGAGTGAGTTACAGACTGGAATCTAATCGAGGGGTTCAGGATGGTTTATATATAGAATAACAGATACCCGGGAGTGAGCTACAGACTGGAATCTAATCGAGGGGTTCGGGGTGGTTTATATATAGAATAACAGATACCCGGGAGTGAGTTACAGACTGGAATCTAATCGAGTGGTTCGGGGTGGTTTATATATGGAATAACAGATACCCAGGAGTGAGTTACAGACTGGAATCTAATCAGGTGAGAGAGTAGATTCGTTGCCCTGTGTGTTTTCCCCAGTTTGATTCTTGCCCCCTGTCTGGGTGAATGATTGATGTTGCTATTTACTCCCCTCAAAATAGCCAGCTGGTCCTTTGTAGGTTTGACACCCGGAATACTGTACACAGTTCCAGTCACCCTATTCCACTCAGAATATTGTGCACAGTTCTGGTCTCCTTATTCCAGTCGGAATACTGTGCACAGTTCTGGTCTCCATATCCCACTTGGAATAGTGTGCACAGTCTCAGTCTCCCTATTCCATGCCGAATACTGTGCAGTGTTCCAGTGTGCACAGTTCTGGTCTCCCTATCCCACTTGGAAAACTGCACAGTTTTGGTCTCCCTATTCCATGCCGAATGCTGTGCACAGTTCCAGTCTCTGTATCCCATTCAAATACTTTTTAAAATCCAAATGGGGGTGGGGGGGGCATAATTGAGGGGGAAGCTCTTCACCCAGAGAGTGGGGAGAGTGTGGAAGTCACTCCCACAGGGAGTGGTTGAGGTGAATCCTGTCGATGTGTTTGAGGGGGGGAAGCTGGGTAAACACACGGGGCAGAAAGGAATAGAAGGATATTGGGGGGGGGGACTCACGTTAATGTGGATTAAAGAATGGAACTCAGAGAGAGACTGCGAGGTTCGTGAGCACATAGACATAGGAAATGATCGGA
This sequence comes from Carcharhinus amblyrhynchos, assembly GCF_965287045.1. Taxonomy (NCBI): domain Eukaryota; kingdom Metazoa; phylum Chordata; class Chondrichthyes; order Carcharhiniformes; family Carcharhinidae; genus Carcharhinus; species Carcharhinus amblyrhynchos. The sequence goes on from NC_137338.1 coordinate 78,080,734, forward strand.
TACTGGAGGTCTTGGCAGACTTAAAAGTGGACAGATCTCCAGATCTGGATGAATTGTGTCCCAGGCTGCAATGGGAGGCAAGGGAGAAGATTGCAGGGGCTCTGACCCTAATTCTCAATTCCCCTCTGGCCAAGGGCGAGATGCCAAAGTACTGGAGAACAGCTACTTGAGAAGGATTGTAGCAATAAGCCAGGGAACTACAGACCAATGGTATGGAAACTGTTGGAGAAAATTCTGGAGGAGAGAATCTGTTTCCACTTGGAGAGGGAAGGTTTGATCAAGGATCGTCAGTATGGCTTCGTCAGAGGGAGGTCATGCCAAACAGATTTGATTGAATTTTTTGAGGAGGTGACCAGGTGTGTAGATGAGGGTAGTGCAGTTGATGTAATTTTTATGGATTTCAGCAAACCTTTGACAAGGTCCCACATGGGAGACTTGTAAAGAAGGTAAATGCAAATGGGATATAGGGTAATTTGATAAAGTGGATTCAAAATTGGCTCAGTTGTGGGACTGATGTGGGAATGCCGGCGTTGGACTGGCGTAAGGGTAAGCATTCTCCAAGGCGGCCTTCACGACACACGACAGCGCAGAGTCGCTGAACAGAGACTGATAGCCAAGTTCCGCACACATGAGGACGGTCTCAACAGGGATCTTGGGTTCATGTCGCACTATCTGTAACCCCCGTGACTTGCCTGGGTTTGCAAAACCTCACTTACTGTACTGTCTGGAGACAATACACATCTCTGTAACCTGTGATCAGTGCTCCTTCCACTCACATTGTCAGCCACTTCAGGTCTTGAACAGCAGGTTAGGTGTAAAGATTCGCATTCTAATCAGTAATCTCTAAACTGTCTGCGCTTTATATGCTCTGTCTGAGGCCGGAACTCTCCATTCACCTGATGAAGAGGCAGTCCCCTCGAAAGCTTGTGAGTATTATCAAATAAATCGGTTGGACTAAAACCTGGTGTTGTCAGACTTTTTACTCAGTTGTGGGAGACACAGCGTGATAACAAAAGGCTGCTTTTAGTGATTGGAAGCCAGTGACAAGTGACAAGCCAGTGACAAGTGACGTACCACAGGGATCTGCGTTGGACCCCTTTTATTCGTCATAAGCTTCATAGATGACTATGTGGGGGGTAGGATTAGTAAGTTTGCAGATGACACAAAGATTGGCTGGGTGGTTAGCAGTGAAGCTGAGTGTCTTGAGCTACAAGAAGATATAGACAGAATGGTCAAATGGGCAGATAAGTGGCAGATGGAATTTAACACTGAAAAGAGTGAGGTGATACACTTTGGAGGGAATAATTTGACAAGGAAGTACTCAGTGAATGGTAGGACATTAGGAAATTCTGTGGAACAAAGGGACCTTGGTGTGTTTGTCCACAGACCTCTGAAGGTGGAAGGGCATGTTAGTAGGATGGTGAAAAAGGCACATGGGACACTTGCCTTTATCAATCAGGACATAGATTACAAAAGTAGGGAAATCGTGTTGGTGCTGTACAGAACTTTGGTGAGTTCACAGCTAGAGCACTGTGTGCAGTTTTGGTTGCCACATTACTGGACAGATGTGATGGCACTGGAGGGAGTGCAGAGGAGATTCACCAGGATACTGCCTGGGATGGAACATTTAAGTTATGAAGAGAGGTTGGGTAGGCTTGGGTTGTTTTCGTTGGAGCAGAGAAGATTGAGGGGTGACCAGATCGAGGTGTACAAGATTATGAGGAGCACGGACTGAGTGGATAGGGAGCAGCTGTTTGCCTTTGTTGAAGGGTCAGTCAAAAGGAGACATGGGTTCAAGGTGAGGGGCAGGAGGAAAAGCTTTTTACCCACAGAATGGTGACAGTCTGGAATGTGCTGCCTGGGAGGGTGGTGGAGGCGGGTTGCCTCATATCCTTTAAGAATTACCTGGATGAGCACTTGGCATATCGGAACATTCAGGGCTATGGGCCAAATGCTGGTAAATCGGAGGTCAGGTGTTTCACATGTGTTGGTGCAGACTCGATGGGCCGAAGGGCCTGTGAAGGGGAGAGGTATTGTTGGTGGTGCGTGTGAGGAGGCAGTAAGACTGTACAGAGCAGAGGGGCCGAATGGTCTGTGCCTGGGGCTCTGGGCTGTGATTCAGTGAGGAGGCACTAACATGGGGATGGGTAAAGAGGCTGGGAGAAAGGACAAATTGACCCTGCACTGTGTGAGAAACAGTTGCTTGTGTGCAATGTGCACTGAACAAGTGAAGTCCTGGCAAAGATGTCCCTCTAATCAGCTCCCATCTGTTTCCTGCCTGGCCTTGTGTCGCAATTCTGAACCTTTTCACATCTCGGAGTCCTCGAACCCAACTCTGCCTCCTGTCCCTCCCCCCAGCCTGTTGCCATGCCAACCAACAACACAGCAATTACCCCACCCCTTCCCAGCATTACCCCCCATCCTCCCCTCCCTCCCACGGTGCCTGCTTTTGCATATTCCTCCACTGGTGATTCCCCCCCCCGCCAAATAGCCACCAGAAAGGGGAATGTTGCCAAGGTGGCCCTGTGCCAATCCCCCCTCCTCATGCCCACTCGCCCTTGTCCACTCTGCCCATTCTGCCCCACCCTGTACACCTGTGCTGCTCCCTTGACCCAATTCCTTTGGGACAGGACAGCTCATTTCTCTCTCTCTATCTCTCAGTCTCCTTTTCTTTCTCTCTCTCCCTCTCAGTCTCCTTTTCTCCCTCTCTCTCTACCTCTCAGTCTCCTTTTCTCCCTCTCTCTACCTCTCAGTCTCCTTTTCTCCCTCTCTCTACCTCTCAGTCTCCTTTTCTCCCTCTCTCTCTTGCCCTCCGTCTTTCTCCCGGCCCCTCATTCCCACCCTCTCTCTTTTTCTCTCTCTCTCTTTATTCCACTCTCTCCTGTCCCGCTGTCTCCCATTGCTCCCTTTCTACCTCTCCCTCTCTACCTCTCTCTCTCTCGCTCTCCCCTCAATTATTCCTGCTCTCTCTCCCCCATCTCTCTTTCTTTCCTCTCTCTCTCTTACCTGCCTCTATAACCCCTTCCCTCAGTCTCCCTTTCTCTCTCTGTCTCCCCCTCTCTCACTTTCTCCCTCCCCCTTTCTCTCCCTGTTCCTTCCTCCTCACACTTCATCCCTCTCTTCCCCTCCCTCTGTCTCCCATTCTTTCTCTCCCTCTGTCTCTCCCTCTTACACTCTCTCTCCCTCTACCCCTTGCTGTCACTCTCCCTCGTCTCCTCCCTCTCTCTCGCCTCTCACTCTCTCTCCTCCATCCCTCTGCCTCTCTCACTCTCTCCTGTGCTCCCTGTCTCTCGCTGTCTGTTTCTCTCTTCTCTTTCTCTCTCTGTGTCTCTCCCTGTCATACTTTCTCTTCCTCTGTCTCTCTCACTCTCCTCCTTTCTCTGTCTCTCTCACTCTCTCTCTCTCTGTCCCTCACTCCCCTCTGTTTCTCTCTTTCATAATTCCTCCCTCCATCTTTCTCCGTCCTCCCTTTCTCTCTGTCTCTCCCTTTCACATTCCCTCCCTCTCTCTCGCTCTTTTCTCGCTGTTTCTCTCTCTCACACTCCCTCCCTCTTTCTCTCTTTTGCTGTTTCTGTCTTGCTTTCTTTCTGTGTCTCCCTCACACGCCTTCTTTCTCTCTCTCTCGCTCTCTATCTTTCTCATGAACTCCCCCCTCCTTCCTCTGTGTCACCTGCCAAATAGGAGGGCGGTGGGGGTTAGGAGAGGAAGTCTTAGGGAGTGTTGGGACTGGGGTAGATGTCTCACTCAGAGGGAGGGAAACCTGCGGACACTGATGGCATGTGCTAGGACATCCTGTCAGAACTAGGACCCCAGGACAAGGGGACGGCCACTATTGTTCTTGAGCTGGGAGGGCCGACTCTTTGTCCCGACTCTCGACAGAAAGGAAATGACTCTCTTTTTGTTCCCAGCACCTGATTCACACGCCAGGCCGAGTCTGAGAAGCCACTGCCGAGACTGTCAGAGAGGTGCAGACTGACCTTCTCTCCTCTCCGAGGGGTTCCAAACTGACAGCATGGGCAACACCCACCCTGGGTAGGGGCCTGGTGGAGTCCATGTAGACTTGCACTCTCACCTTTCACCCCACAGGCCCTGTGGTCACCCTAAGCCCACCCAATGGACTGAATATCTTCGCACTGATTGGTGCGTCTCCCTCTCTCTCTCACACTCCCAGTCTGTCTTTCATTTTGCCCCTCTCTCTCTGCATTTCATTTTGTTTCACTCTGTCTATTGCTCTGTCTTTCTCTCTCTCTCTTCATCTCTCCGTTTCTCAATCTGTTTCCCTGTCTCACTCTGTCTCTCTCTCTCTGTTCCTTTCTCTGCCTCCCTATCTCCATCTGTCTTTCTCCCTCTCATTTTCTCTCTCTGTCTGTCTCCCTTCCTCCTCCCCTCCCCCATTCTGCATCTCTCTCCCTCTCCATAATTCTCCCCATCTTGCCATCTCCTCATCATTCACTCTGTCTCTCTTCTCACCTTCTCTCTCCCTCCTTCTCACTCTATCTCTCTGTTTCTCTCCTTTTCCCATTCTCTTTATCTCTCTGCCCTTCACATTCTGAACACTCCAGGGATCTTATCCCCATTTACGTACCACATGCATCTGTATCTAACCCCATGCTGTACCTGTCCTGGGAGTGTTTGATGGGGACAGTGTAGAGGGAGCTTTACTCTGTATCTAACCCCGTGCTGTACCTGTCCTGGGAGTGTTTGATGGGGACAGTGTAGAGGGAGCTTTACTCTGTATCTAACCCCATGCTGTACCTGTCCTGGGAGTGTTTGATGGGGACAGTGTAGAGGAAGCTTTATTCTGTATCTAACCCTGTGCTGTACCTGCCCTGGGAGTGTTTGATGGGGACAGTATAGAGGGAGCTTTAATCACTGTCTTTACACACTTATCTCACTGTCAGTCTGGACTCCCTGGACTGCAGTCAGTTGTGTGTACATTGTATTAATTCTGAGAGGTTGTTGTTGAATTCTGAGCTGTAACTCCGCTCTCTCTCCCTCTCGCTGTCAGATGTCTGTCCTGTGTCGGAGGACCGTACCCTTGCCACTGGTGCAAATATCGCCACGTCTGCACCCATGATGCAGGGGATTGCTCCTTCCAAGAGGGCCGAGTGAACATGACTGAGGTAAGTGGACCCTCACAGGAAAGGGCCTGGCTTCATCTGAAGTCTATGCTTGTCTGAATCTGGGTGTTTGTGTGTGTGTGCTGGTGTGCGTGTTATTCTGTATTTGTAAATGGCCTCGGGCTCACTGATCTTCATCCCGAACCGCCTCCTGCAGTTGAACAGCCAGCAGACATTGGTGCTGACTTGCAGAGAAAGCAGAGGCCTAATAACCTGCAAGTGTGGAAAGTGACCTTCCCTCCATCGTAAGGTCAGAAGTGGGGATGTTCGCTGATGTCTGCACAATGTTCAGCACCGTTCACCACTCCTCAGATCCTGAAGCAGCCCATGTGCAAATGCAGCAAGACCTGGACAATACCCAGGCTCGGGCTGACAAGTGGCGAGTGACATTCACCCCACACAAGCACCAGGCAATGCCCATCTCCAACAAGAGAGGATCTAACCATCTCCCCTTGGCATTCAATGGCATTCCATCGCTGAATCCCCCCCACTATCAACATCCTGGGGGTTACCATTGACCAGAAACTGAACTGGACCCAGCCACATAAAAACTGTAGCTACCAGAGCAGGTCAGAGGCTGGGAATCATGTGGAGAGTAACTCACCTCCTGACTCCCCCCCCTCAAAGCCTGTCCACCATCTACAAGGCACAAGTCAGGAGTGTGATGGAATACTCTCCCACTCGCCTGGATGAGCACGGCTCCGACAACACTCGAGAAGCTCGACACTATCTGGGACAAAGCAGCCCCCCCCACTCAATCGACACACTAACCACCCACCCTCGACATTCACTCCCTGCACCACCGACACACAGCAGCAGCAGTGTGTACCATCTACAAGATGCACCACAGCGACTCGTCAAGTCCCCTTCAACAGCGCCGCCCAAACCCGCCTTCTCGGGGGGTGGGGGATAAATGCTGGGCCCGGCCAACCACGCTGATATTCCCGAGAATGAATAACTAGGAAAATCAAAACAAGTGGAATCATACTGAAGAAATGGCCAATTGTGCAGAGTTCAAAAACCCCCCTGACCTCCGGCCGACCTTGATAAGGAGTTTGGAGGCTGGGACATGTATGTCTTTTTTTAATTGTTCATTAACAGGATGTGGGTGACATTGACTTGACCCAGCACTTAATACAGGAATACGTTAATACATTCCTACCTTCCTCTGTCATCTCCAGGACATTGAATGGTTGAGAAACTTTCCGGTTTGGATGTCCAGCTCATATGAAACAGCAGGCAAACCCCTGACCTTCGACAGGGTGATAGAGACCGTAGGAACAGGCCTACAGGCCCAAGCAGGCCCCACTGGCATTTTGGCCTCACTTTGAACCTCCTCCTGACTTTCCTCATCTGCTTCTATCATCGTAACCCTTCTATCTGATTGTTCCTCATTTTTATCCAGCTTTCCCTGTTCCCTCTTAACCAGGACATTCGGCCCCTCTACTCCATGCTGGTGTTTCTGCCCCCACACTCACCAGCCTCCTCCCACATCCCCCACTTCATTCCCCCTTCCCCAGATCCTTCTATTCCTTTCTCCCTGTGTGTTTATCCAGCTTCCCTCCCTTAAACACATCAACATAATTCACCTCAACCCACTCCCTGTGGGAGCGACTTCCACACTCTCCTCACTCTCTGGGTGAAGACTTTTCACCTCAATTCCCCACCGTCCTGATTGGATTTATTAGTGAGTGTCTTAGGTTGACATCTTCTTGTTCCGCTCCTTCCTCATGAGAGGGAACATTCCACTCAATCCAAACTTACCATCCGCTTAAAGACCTCCAGAGGCCCCAGCCTATCCAAACCTTTCCTGATTGCGAACTCACACTCTGCTAGCATCCTCCTTGTTGACCTCTGCACCTTCTCCAGTGTCCGGACATTCTGTTTGGAACGTACAGACCAGAGCCGCTCGCAGACTTGAGACAGGGGCGGCACAGCAGTTAGCACTGCTGCCTCACAGAGCCAGAGACCAGATTTAATTCCGGCCTCAGGTCACTGTCTGTGCAGAGTCTGCACATTCTCCCCATATCTGTGTGGATTTCCTTTGAGTGCTCCGGTTCCTCTCACACTGTAAAGATGCGCAGGTTAAGTGGATTGGCCAAGCTAAATTAACCCTCAAGTGTCCAAAGATGTACAGGTTAAGGGGATTGGCCATGCTAAATTGTCCCTTAGTAGAATCGCTACAGTGCAGAAGGAGGTCATTTGGCCCATCAAGTCTGCAGCAACCATAATCCCATTCAGGCGCTATTGCCCCTTAGTATTCAAAGTTGTGCAGGTTAGGTGCATTGGCTGTGCTAAATTGCCTCTTAGTGTCCAACGATATATAGGTTAGATGCATTGGCCATGCTAAATTACTCCTTAATGTCCAAAGATTTGCAGGTTAGGCGCATTGGCCATGCTACATTCCCCTTAGTGTCCAAAGATGTGCAGGTTAGGTGGATTGGCCATGCAAAATTATCCCTTAGTGTCCAAAGATGGGCACAGTAAAATATCTCACAACACCGGGTTAAAGTCCAACAGGTTGATTTGGTAGCATGAGCTTTTGGAGCACTGTTCCTTCAGGTGAGTCACTGGTGTTGTGAGAGTTCTTACAGTGCCTACCCAAGTCCAACACCAGCATCTCCACATCATGTCCAAAGATGTGCAGGTTAGGGGGATTGGCCATGCTAAATTGCCCCTTAATGCCCAAAGACATGTAGGTTAGTTGGATTGGCCATGCTAAATTGGCCCTTAGTGCCCAAAGATGCACAGGTTAGAGGGAATATCGGAATAAATATGTGGGATAACTGGGATAGGGCCTGGGTAAGATATAAGAACGTAAGAAATAGGAGCAGGAGTAGGCCATCTAGCCCTTCGAGCCTGCCCCGCCATTCAATAAGATCATGGGTGATCTGTCGTGGCTCAGTTCCACATTCCCACCCTCTCCCCATAACCCTTAATCCCCTCGCTTATCAAAAACCCATCAATCCGCGACTTAAAAATATTTAGCGAGGCAGCCTCCACCACTTCAACGGGCAGAGAATTCCAGAGATTCACCACCCTTTGAGTGAAGAAGTTCCTCCTCAACTCCGTTCTAAACCGCCCCCCCCCTTTATCTTGAGGCTGTGCCCCCTAGTCCTACTGTCCTTTCTGAGTGGGAAGAGTCTCTCCACCTCTATCCTATCCATCCCATTCATCATCTTATACGTCTCAATGAGATCTCCGCTCATTCTTCTAAACTCTAACGAGTACAAGCCTAGTTTATTCAGCCTCTCCTCATAGCTCAAACCCCTCAACTCCGGTATCAGCCTAGTAAACCTCCTCTGCACTCCCTCCAAGGCCAAAATATCCTTGCGTAAGTGCGGCGACCAAAACTGCACACAGTACTCCAGCTGCGGCCTCACCAATGCCCTATACAGCCGCAGCAAGACCTCCCTACTTCTATATTCAATCCCCCTCGCTATGAAGGCCAGCATCCCATTCGCCTTCCTGACCACCTGCTGCACCTGCAAGCTGGGTTTTTGCGACTCATGCACAAGTCTGTCGGAGATTCAGGTTTGATGAGCTGAACGGCCTCCTTCTGCTGTGTGGGGTTTCTATGATTCTGGGTTCACACTACGCTTAAAATGTTCCAAATCTGTCCCTCTGGAAGAAAAGCCTGGGGCTGGCCTGCCATGTATCCTCGACTTTGCTAACTTGTGGTTCAACATTTGCTATTGTGGGGGATTGGCAAAGGGTCAGCTCAGCTTCTCTCAAAGAAAGATTGCTGCAATGAGGGTTGGAAATCAGAAATCGAGTGACACTTCAGGGTAAGACTGACGGAGCGCCGCACTGTGGGAGGGTCAGTGCTGAGGGAGCACCACACTGTGGGAGGGTCAGTGCTGAGGGAGCACCGCACTGTGGAAGGGTCACTGCTGAGGGAGTGCCGCACTGTGGGAGGGTCAGTGCTGAGGGAGCGCCGCACTGTGGGAGGGTCAGTGCTGAGGGAGCGCCGGACTGTGGGAGGGTCAGTGTTGAGGGAGCGCCGCACTGTGGGAGTGTCAGTGTTGAGGGAGCGCCGCACTGTGGGAGTGTCAGTGCTGAGGGAGCGCCGCACTGTGGGAGTGTCAGTGCTGAGGGAGCGCTGCACTGTGGGAGTGTCAGTGCTGAGGGAGCGCCGCACTGTGGGAGGGTCAGTGCTGAGGGAGCGCTGCACTGTGGGAGTGTCAGTGCTGAGGGAGCGCTGCACTGTGGGAGTGTCAGTGCTGAGGGAGCGCTGCACTGTGGGAGTGTCAGTGCTGAGGGAGCGCCGCACTGTGGGAGGGTCAGTGCTGAGGGAGCGCCGGACTGTCAGAGGGTCAGTGCTGAGGGAGCACCGCAGTGTCAGAGGGTCAGTGCTGAGGGAGCGCTGCACTGTCAGAGGGTCAGTGCTGAGGGAGCGCCGCACTGTGGGAGGGTCAGTGCTGAGGGAGTACCACTCTACTGCGGACAGGGCCTCCACCTCCCTCCCTCCCTCCCTCCCCGCCACCCCTTGGCGTGAGCTGTGGTGGGAAAGTGGCGATTCCTGCGGGATCAGAGCATTCTATATTTAGAAGCAGGAACGGTTCTATCCTGGTGATCCGCAGTCTTGCGGGAAAAGGACTGAAGTCTGGGCTACATCCCTGGTGTCGAAGGGGCCATTGTATGTGTGTGAACATGTGTGTGTGCATTGTTATCAGCTCCTTAGTGCCGAGTTTCCCGAGCCCTTCCTGTTTTCCTCATTCAATTAGTTACAGTAATTAATTAGCAGAGAAGAGGGGGGGTCTCTGTCAGCAACTCGTTTGTCCCCTCACTCACTGGTGACAATCAAAGTCACTCCGTCAGTCGGCACATCCATACCAAACCTCATGAGAAAGACTTGCTCATGAAATTTTCACTAATTCTCTCCCCAGTCTTCGTTAAGTGCCTGTTTTCTTTTGCAGATTTAGCAGTTCCGCACAAGCTATTCTTTCGATCCCTTTGAAGCTAAAAATCTTTCAAACCTTCCAGTTTCCTTCTTTAGCAAAGACAAACACTTTCCTCATCTGTAGGTGCCTTGGACTCACTCAGTTCCCCCCACCATCACCACCACCACCTCGGATTCAAAGACTTGACCCACGTTATTCAGGTCTCACAATTCCCTCCCCCTCCCCTGCCGCACCGCACGCTGAGGGAGTGCCGCACCGTGAGGGTCAGTGCCGCACCGTGAGGGTCAGTGCTGAGGGAGCACCGCACTGTGGGAGGGTCAGTGCTGAGGGAGCGCCGCACCGTGAGGGTCAGTGCTGAGGGAGCGCCGCACTGTGGGAGGGTCAGTGCTGAGGGAGCGCCGCACTGTGGGAGGGTCAGTGCTGAGGGAGCGCCGCACTGTGGGAGGGTCAGTGCTGAGGGAGCGCCGCACTGTGGGAGGGTCAGTGCTGAGGGAGCGCCGCACTGTGGGAGGGTCAGTGCTGAGGGAGCGCCACACTGTGGGAGGGTCAGTGCTGAGGGAGTGCCGCACTGTGGGAGGGTCAGTGCTGAGGGAGTGCCGCACTGTGGGAGGGTCAGTGCTGAGGGAGTGCCGCACTGTGGGAGGGTCAGTGCTGAGGGAGTATCATGGCCTCGGAGATACAGTCTGTCAAGTTGAGACATTAAACCCGAGGCCTCAGTCTGCCCTCACAATGGATAAACAGATCTCATGCGGGGAGGACTGGAGATGTGAAAATTCTACTGTGTGCCCCCAGTCCCAGTATTTACCGCACAAGCCCACAGCACTGTAGTGATCATTGCTCTTGTGGGATCTTGCTGTGCAGCATTTACTGACTAGGTTTGTGAATCTCAATCCAAACCAGATCAGGTTGAGGTGAAGCACCATGCAATGTCCAGGGTTGTTACAAAAATGAAATCATTCCCCTCAGAGACTTTCCACAATTCCCTTTCTCTCTCATGTTCTCCTATCCTCTTTTCCCTTTATTGTCCATCACATGCTCTCTCTGTCTCTCTCTCTCTCTCATTTCTCAATCTCTCACTCCCTCTGTCTATCTCACTCTCTGTCTCTCTCTCTCCTCATCTCTCTCTCTGTCTCTTCTTCTCTCTCTGTCTTCTTTCTGCCTCTCTCTTTCTCTCTCTCTCCACTTGTTCCTCTCTGCCTGTCTCTATCTGTCTGTCTGTCCCTGTTTGTCTCCCCCGTGTTTCTCTCCTCTTCTTTCTCTCTCTATGTCTCTCTTTGTCTCTGTCCTTCTCTCTCTGTCTCTCACTCTCTCTCTCTTTCTGCCTCTCTTTTTCTATGTCTCCTCATTTCTCTCTCTCTGTCTCTCCTCCTCTCTGTCCCTCTTTCTGCCTCCCTCTTTCTGCCTCTCTCTCTCATTTCTCTCTCTGTCTCTCTTTCTGCCTTTCAATTTCTCTCTGTCTCCACTTGTTCGTCTCTGTTTGTCTCTCCTTGTCTATTCCCTGCTGTGTCTCTCTTTGTCTCCCTCTCTCTCTCTCTCTGTCTCTCCCGATCTGTCTGTCTCTCTCTCTGTCTCTCTCTCTCTGTCTCTCTCTCTCTCTGTCTCTTCTCTGTCTCTCTCTCTGTCTCTGTCTCTCTCTCTGTCTCTCTCTCTGTCTCTCTCTCTGTCTCTCTCTCTCTGTCTGTCTGTCTCTCTCTCTCTGTCTGTTTCTCTGTCTCTCTCTCTGTCTCTCTCCCTCTGTCTGTTTCTCTGTCTCTCTCCCTCCTCTCCAGTGTTGGGACAGGTCCCGCAGTTGCTGTTTGCCTGTCGAGTTTATTAAGTGCCTGCAGGAATGATGAGCTGAACTAACGTGGGGTTAGAGAGCAGCAATTGATGGATACTTGAAAATCTCTGCTGGCTTCTCAATGAGCTCATTAATGAGGGCTGACTAAAGTGTCTCTGCTGATCCATTTTTCCCTGTCTGCTGTTTAACATTCGGCCATCCACATAAACAGCTCAAATCTTTCCAAGGATTAAAGGATTCAACAGGGTCAATAAACCTCTTTCCTTCCGTGGGGGGAGAGTCCAGAACCGGCAGTGGGGGAGGTGGGAGGGTGGGGGAATAGAACTTTAATATGAGAGTGGGGTTGTTCAGCAGGGTGTGAGGATACATTTCCCCACACAAAGAGCAGTGGAAATCTCAAAACCTCTCTCTCCCCAAACATTACAGGGGGTCAATTGGACATTTCACCCCAAGATTGATAACTTTTTGTTATGTAAGGAGGATTGAGGGTTATGGAACCAAGGTAAGGGGCTGGAGTTAAGATGTAGCTCAGCCCTGATCTGACTGACTGGTCGGATAAGTTTGAATATGCTGATTGGCCTCCTCCTGTTCCTGTGTAACAGGCTGGAGAGAGGCAGAATGGCCTCCTCCTGTTCTCTGAACCCTTTCCCTCACCACTCTCATCAATCAAATTATTCTCCTCGGTATTTCTACATTTCTCTAGCGCTTTTCCCACAGTGAAACCTCCCCCCGTGAGGCCCTTCACAGCAGCGTCAATCAGACAGAGTCTGACCCTGAATCACATACTGAGATATCAGGGAGAGGCGACCAAAAGCTTGGTCACAGAGATTGGTTTGTATGGAGCATCTTAAAGAAGGAGAGAGAGAGAGACAGAGAGAGACAGACAGATCTGAGTCACTGTGAGAGTGGGGAGGGTGAGGGAGGGAGGGTGGGTGAGAGTCAGTGAGGGTGAGGGGGGAGTGTGAGGATGGGTGAGGAAGGGAGGGAGAGTGTGAGGGTGGGTGAGGGTGAGGCTGAACAAGGGTGAGAGAGACAGACAGACAGAGAGAGAGAGACAGACAGAGAAAGAGAGACAAAGGGAGAGAGGGAAGATGAGGTGGATGTAAAGATTCCATGAGCACTATTTGATGAAGTGTGAGGGATTGGGTGGGGATCCACCCCGGGTCCAATTTTTATCCCTCAGACAACATCATGGAAAATGATCCAGGTCACTGCGAGAGCGGGGAGAGAGGGTGAGGGTCAGTGAGGGTGAAGGGGAAGGGTGGGGGTGAGGGAGGGATGGAGGGAGGGTGAGGAAGGGAGGGTGGGTGAAGGTCAGTGAGAGTGAGGGGGAGGGTGAGGATGGGTGACGGAGGGAGTGAGGGTGAAAGAGGGAGGGTGAGGGAGGGTTAAGGGGAGGGTGGGTGAGGGTCAGTGAGGGGGAGGGTGAGGATGGGTGACGGAGGGAGGGAGAGTGAGTGAGGGTGAAAGAGGGAGGGTTAAGGGGAGGGTGGGTGAAGGTGGGTGGGGAGGGAGGGTAAGGGAGGGTGAAGGAGGGTAAGAGTGAGGGAGGCTGGGAGGGGAGGGAGGGTGAGGCTGAACAAGGGTGAGGGAAGGTGAGAGGGTGAACGAGGCTGGGTGGTTGTAGATATTGTTTGGTCTTCATTATAACCTGCCCCCCTTCTGGGTCTCTCCTTCACCCCCTCTGCAGATGTGCCCACAGATCATGCCGACCAACGAGGTGCTGGTGCCCGTGGGGGTGGTGCGGCCCATCACGCTGCGTGCGCGGAACCTGCCGCAGCCACAGTCCGGCCAACGGAGCTACGAGTGCATCTTCAACGTGCAGAGCCGCGTGCAGCGTGTGCCCGCTGTCCGATTCAACAGCAGCAGCGTACAGTGCCAGAATACCTCGGTAAGACCCCGCGCAGCCTGCTGCCCCGGTCAGTAACCAGGAGGCTAATCCCCACAGCCGGTAACCAGGAGGCTAATCCCCACAGCCGGTAACCAGGAGGCTAATCCCCCCGGCCGGTAACTAGGAGGCTAATCCCCACAGCCGGTAACCAGGAGGCTAATCCCCACAGCCGGTAACTAGGAGGCTAATCCCCACAGCCGGTAACCAGGAGGCTAATCCCCACAGCCGGTAACTAGGAGGCTAATCCCCACAGCCGGTAACCAGGAGGCTAATCCCCACAGCCGGTAACTAGGAGGCTAATCCCCACAGCCGGCAACCAGGAGGCTAATCCCCCTAGCTGGTAACTAGGAGGCTAATCCCCACAGCTGGTAACTAGGAGGCTAATCCCCCCCGGCCGGTAACTAGGAGGCTAATCCCCACAGCTGGTAGCCAGGAGGTTAATCCCCTCCGGCCGGTAACCAGGAGGCTAATCCCCCTAGCCGGTAACCAGGAGGTTAATCCCCACAGCCGGTAACCAGGAGGCTAATCCCCACAGCCGGTAGCCAGGAGGTTAATCCCCACAGCCGGTAACCAGGAGGCTAATCCCCCTAGCCGGTAACCAGGAGGCTAATCCCCACAGCCGGTAACTAGGAGGCTAATCCCCCCGGCCGGTAGCCAGGAGGCTAATCCCCACAGCCGGTAACCAGGAGGCTAATCCCCACAGCCGGTAACCAGGAGGCTAATCCCCACAGCCGGTAACCAGGAGGCTAATCCCCCCGGCCGGTAGCCAGGAGGCTAATCCCCCTAGCCGGTAGCCAGGAGGTTAATCCCCTCTGGCCGGTAACCAGGAGGCTAATCCCCCTAGCCGGTAACCAGGAGGCTAATCCCCCCGGCCGGTAACCAGGAGGCTAATCCCCACAGCTGGTAACCAGGAGGTTAATCCCCTCCGGCCGGTAACCAGGAGGCTGATCCCCCCGGCCGGTAACCAGGAGGCTGATCCCCCCGGCCGGTAACCAGGAGGCTGATCCCCACAGCCGGTAACCAGGAGGCTAATCCCCCCGGCCGGTAACCAGGAGGCTAATCCCCACAGCTGGTAACCAGGAGGTTAATCCCTCCGGCCGGTAACCAGGAGACTAATCCCCCCCGGCCGGTAACCAGGAGGTTAATCCCCCCCGGCCGGTAACCAGGAGGTTAATCCCTCCGGCCGGTAACCAGGAGGTTAATCCCCCCGGCCGGTAACCAGGAGGCTAATCCCCCCGGCCGGTAACCAGGAGGTTAATCCCCCCCGGCCGGTAACCAGGAGGTTAATCCCCCCCGGCCGGTAACCAGGAGGCTAATCCCCCTGGCCGGTAACCAGGAGGCTAATCCCCCCCCAGTAACCAGGAGGCTAATCCCCCCCCAGTAACCAGGAGGCTAATCCCCCCCAGTAACCAGGAGGCTAATCCCCTCGGCCGGTCAGTCACCGCGAGGCTTGCTCCCCAGCCGGACACCAGGAGGCTAATCCTCCCCCACCTGGTCAGTCACTGTACAGCTAATTACTCCTGGTCACCATGAGGGTAACTGCCCCGGTCACCATGGAGCTAACTTCCCCCGGCCAGTCAGTCACCGTGAGGGTAACTCTCCAGGCTGGTCACCGTGAGACTAATGCCCTTTGTCTTGTTTGCTCGCTGAACCAGGGTACCGCTGGCCATGTATTGTCGCTTGGTAATGTGGCCGCCAGCTGCCATCTTGGATTAAACTCGCTGGGGCCAGTTTCCGAGGTGGGTGGTGAAGGGTCAACCCCGTTGCTGTGAGGTCTGGAGTCGTGTGTAGGCCAGACCGGGATAAAGACGGCAGATTTCCTTTCCCCTAAATGGGACATTAGTGTACCAGATGGAGTCTTTAATGATAATTGGATGTTACCCAGACACCATTACCGAGAGTGGATTTTAATTTTCAATTTATCTCACAAACTGAATTTAAAATCCAGCTCCTCCCCACCCCCTCCCAGCTCCCCGGAGTGGGATTTGGACCCCTGTTTCCAATTGCTCACCCAGCCTTCTATATTACTCACCCAGTATTGTCCTGCTGCTATACCTGTCCCACTCACTCCGTCTATCTCTAACACTTTCATTCCTTTGCTTGTACTCTCTATCGCTCCCTTCTCTCCATCTCCCTCTCTCTCTATCACTTCCTTCTCTCCGTCTCTCTCTCTCCCACTCACTCTCTATCGCTCCCTTTTCTTCGTCTCTCTCTCTTTATCGCTCCTCTCTCTCTTTATTGCTCCCTTCTCTCCGTTTTTCTCTCTCTCTCTATCACTCCCTTCTATCCATCTCTCTCTCTCTATCGCCTCTTTCCCTCTGAATCTCACTCACTCTATTTTTCTGTCTCTGTTTTTCTTTCTCCGTCTACTTCTCTTCCTTAGTGTATCACTCCCTGCGTATCTCTCTCTCTTTCTCTCTCTGTCTCTCTCTCTCTCCCTCCCTCCAATTTCCTCTCTGTTGCTCCCTTAGTCTCTCCTGCCGTCTCTGTCTCTTACTCTTGTTCCCTTCGTTTCTCTCTCCCTGTCAGTCCCTTCATCCCCGTCACTCCCTTCATCCCTCTCTCTCTCTCTCACTCCCTCTGTCTCTCCCTCTCTCTCTCCCTCCGTCTCCTTTTATTTCTGTCACTCCCTCCTTCTCTCTCGCTCCCTCCTCTCTCGCTCCCTCCATCTCTCTCACTCCCTCCATCTCTCTCACTCCCTCCATCTCTCTCTCTGTCTGTCACTCCCTCCATCTCTCTCTCTCTCTGTGTCACTACATGTCTCTTTTCCTCTTTCTTTCCGCCTTTCTCCCTTTCTGTCCCTCCATCTGTTTCTTTGTCTCTCGTGCTCTCTTCCCTCTCACTCCCTCCCTTGCCTTCTCTTTGTCACTCTGATTCCATCTCTCTCTCTCTCCCCTTCCTCTCTCTCCCTGTCATTCCCCCAATCTCTCTCCCTCTCATTCACTGTCATTCCAACTCTCGCTTTCTCTTACTTTCTCTCTCTCTCTCACTGCTTCTCTTGACCTCGTTATCCAGTTCCCCCCTTTCCTCTTAAACACACGGACACCGTTCATCTCAACCACTCCCTGTGGGAGCGCCTTCCACATTTCTGCTGGGGCCAAATCAAGGGAGAGCGAAGTTGGGGAGAGGGAGAGAGAAAGAGCAGAAGGCCCAGGGAGAATAGGAGAGAGAGAGACAAAGAGGGAGAGATGGAGATGAAGGGGGTGTGGGAAGAGGCCAGTGTGCAGGGCAGGTACACTGGCACAGAGTGGAGGGGCCGAATGGCCTGCTTCTGGATACTGTCAATTCCTTGTAACAATGCTGGAACAATAATCTTCCCTCAGGTCCCTTTGGCAGCTGTGATTAAATTGGTATAGAGGCCCAGATGGGTTAAAGTTGGGCAGCACAGTGGCACAGTGGTTAGCACTGCTGCCTCACAGCAACACAGGTTTGATTCCCAGCTCGAGTCACCGTCTGTGTGGAGTTTGCACGTTCTCCGTGTGTCTGCGTGGGTTTCTTCTAGGTGCTCCGGTTTCCTTCCACAGTCCGAAAGACGTGCTGGTTATGTGTATTGGCCGTGCTAAATTTGCCCTAGTGTACCCAAACAGGAGCCAGAGTGTGGCGACTGGGGGATTTTCACAGTAACTTTATTGCAATGTTAATGTAAGCCTACTATTAAATAAACTATAATTTTATTTGAAGATGCGAGCCAGACTTGAGGAAAGAGGCAGTCAGAGGGTAGTTGAGGATTTGAGGTGGGGGGGAAGCAGGGCTTGGGGAGGGGGGTTAATGTTGAGATAGCGGTGAGGTCGGGGAGAGGGAAGTCTGTGAGTCTCTCAACCTCTCCGCAAGTGACAATCGTCAGAAGATGCTGTTTGCTCTGGAGAGACCGTCACTGTGGTTATGGTGCCCATGGCAACGAGAGGCCGTCCTGCCGAGGCGGCAGGATCGAGGGAGCAGGAGAGAGCCAGAGGGGGGGAGTCAGAGGCGTCTCCCGCGGCCCTCCGCTCCCGCGCATCTGACAGAGGCATGGATTGGGCACCAGCCCCCTGGGCAATTCGAACATTTCCCCAACCAGCTTCCACTGCACTCGGTGACACTCAGTAACCCTCCTCCTCCGCCCATCCCCGCCTGTCACCCACCATTGCCCCCTCCTTTATTTTCACCAGCTGTTTGACTGCAGCAGGCTTCGCCTTGCCCAGTTTTCAACCCCCCCACCCCACTCCGCCACACCTCTGCTGGGCTATGCAGCAGTCGGCAATCTTGCTGTCATTGACGCTTATATGAGGGAGGTGCGGGGCGGGGGGGGGGGGGGGGAGCGGAAACAGGCCACACTGCCCACCCCTGTCGAATAGCTCGCAGGTGGCCGGAATGGGAGGTGATGCCTCGATAGCGGGAAGTGTCACCTTCAGCAGAGGAAGTGTTGGGAATGGGGAGAGAACAAGCGTTTTGGTCGGGGTTGGGGGGGAACCATAGAAGGTGAAAGCAAGAGAGCATTCTTAGAGGTTTCCCTCATAGACACGGGGAGCAGTTGGCCACGGAGGGTGGGAGAAGGGAGTGATGGGAAATGGAGAAAAGACAGACACAGAGAGCGACGTGGACAGAGAGCGATCCAGAGAGAAAGAGAGCGACCCGAGCGAGAGAGAGAGAGACAAAGAGAGAGAGAGACAGACACACCCACACAGACACACACAGAGTGATAGAGACACAGAGAGAGGGAGAGATGCAGAAAGAGAAAGAGACACAGAGAGAGAGAAAGAGAGACAGAGAGACCAAGAGAAAAAGAGATACGTAGAGGGAGAGAGAGAGAAAGAGACAGACGAAGCAAGGGAGACAGAGGGAGGGAAGTAGAGAGAGAGAGAGCCACAGAGCCACACATACAGACAGAGACAGGCAGAGAGCTCCCCTCCTGTGAGATGTGTGACAGTTGAGCAGGGAGCTGTTAACATTCAGCACCAGTTACTTCAACGCACAGCTTTGAATTGTACCAGGTCAGTGTGTGTCCCTGGAGTCTCTGTGCTGGATAATGGGAATGTCGGGATGCAAAAACACACATATTTATTCATCAGCTGCTCGTTTGTCAAAGGCGTAAAGAGGAAGCTTCCCTGAGGCTTTGCAAACAGCTGCAGAGAGAGAGGAGCCGGCAATGCTCATTCCTGTGGAGTTATTCACATCCCCATCAGCAAAAGTGCTGGCTCAATCACTATCCCTCTCCCTCACACTGTTCCCTCACTCTGTCCCTCCGTCTCTCCCTCACTCTGTCTGTCCCTCTCTCCCTCACTGTCTCCCTCACTGTCTCCCTCACTCTCTCCCTCACTCTCTCCCTCACTCTCTCCCTCACTCTCTCCCTCACTCTCTCCCTCACTCTCTCCCTCACTCTCTCCCTCACCCTCCAACCCATTCTTTGTCGCTCTCGCCGTCCCCCCCCTCCTTCCCCCCTTTCCTTCCCCCTTTCCTTCCCCCTCTCCTTCCCCCCCTCCTTCCCCCTCTCCTTCCCCCCTCCTTTCCCCCTCTCCTTCCCCCCTCTCCTTCCCCCCCTCCTTCCCCCCCTCCTTCCCCCTCTCCTTCATTGAGAGATTGAGTATTAAACCTCCTGGGATGATTCCCTCTTCACTTGAACAGCTGCCTCCCACACCAAAAGGTCAGAGAGAGCAACACTGGGTTCTCCTCAGATGAGTGGCCCTCCCGACTGAAACCACACATCCTAACTTGCTGCCCCAAATCCCACCTCCCCCCTCCCCCAGCTCCTGCACCCTCCGTTACACCGGAGCATTTTCCTCACAGATACTCAGGCCTAGCTGGCTGCTCTGAAGCCTAAGGGCAAAGGTCGCTCCATTGGTCTTTCATGTGACACTATACCTGTTAAGGGCGGTTCATTTAATCACATCTGATCTCCCCGGCTTCCCCCTCAGGCTTCCCAAGGAGCAGGCCCAATTGTTTCCAGAGCTCTTGGTTCCGTGATGTTGCTGGGGTCCGGAGGGGGAAAAGGGAGCATTCAGACTCCACCTGAGCCACAGGGGGTCCCGCAAAGGACGCTTCGTGGAGCAGTCTTGGGGTTTCCTTTCCCCACCATGGGGAGATTCTCATTTAGGTTTTTCAACTCCCTCCCTATCTCTGTAGTCACCAACAACCCTCCGAGATCTCTGCATTCCTCCAATTCTGGCCTCTTGAGCATCCCCCAATTCCCATCATTCCACCATTGGTGGTTGTGCCTTCACCTGCCTGGGGCGCTAAGCTCTGGAATTCCCCCCATAAACCTCTCCACCTCTCCTTCTCTTTCTCTTATTTTCTCACTCTCTCTTTTGCTCTTGATTTCATTCTGAACTCCTCGATTAGATTCCAGTCTGTAACTTACTCCCAGATATCTGTTATTCTATATATAAACCACCCCAAACCCCTCGATTAGATTCCAGTCTGTAACTCACTCCCGGGTATCTGTTATTCTATATATAAACCACCCTGAACCCCTCGATTAGATTCCAGTCTGTAACTCACTCCCGGGTATCTGTTATTCTATATACAAACCACCCCAAACCCCTCGATTAGATTCCAGTCTGTAACTCATTCCCGGGTATCTGTTATTCTATATATAAACCATCCCAAATCCCTCGATTAGATTCCAGTCTGTAACTCACTCCCAGGTATCTGTTATTCTATATATAAACCATCCCAAATCCCTCGATTAGATTCCAGTCTGTAACTCACTCCCGGGTATCTGTTATTCTATATATAAGCCACCCCGAACCCCTCGATTAGATTCCAGTCTGAACTCACTCCCGGGTATCTGTTATTCTAGATATAAACCACCCCGAACCCCTCGATTAGATTCCAGTCTGTAACTCACTCCCGAGTACCTGTTATTCTATATATAAACCACCCCGAACCCCTCGATTAGATTCCAGTCTGTAACTCACTCCCGAGTACCTGTTATTCTATATATAAACCACCCCGAACCCCTCGATTAGATTCCAGTCTGTAACTCACTCCCGGGTATCTGTTATTCTACATATAAACCACCCCAAATCCCTCGATTAGATTCCTGTCTGTAACTCACTCCCGGGTATCTGTTATTCGATATATAAACCATCCTGAACCCCTCGATTGGATTCCAGTCTGTAACTCACTCCTGGGTATCTGTTATTCTATATATAAACCATCCCGAACGCCTCAATTGGATTCCAGTCTGTAACTCACTCCCGGGTATCTGTTATTCTATAGTTAAACCGTCCCGAACCCCTCGATTAGATTGCAGTCAGTAACTCACTCCCAGGTATCTGTTCTTCTATATATAAACCACCCCAAACCCCTCGATTAGATTCCAGTCTGTAACTCACTCCCAGGTATTTGGTATTCTATACATAAACCACCCTGAACCCTCTCTCTCTCTGTCTCTCTCTCTCTCTGTCTCTCTCTCTCTGTCTCTCTCTCTCTCTTTCTCTCTCTCTGTCTCTGTCCTCTCTCTGTCCTCTCTTTGTCCTTCTCTCTGTCCTTCTCTCTGTCCCTCCTTCTGTCCCTCCTTCTCTGTCTCTCTCTCTCTCTGTCTATTTCTCTGTCCCTCACTGACTCTCTGCCTCTCCCTCTCTATCTCTGTCTCTCTCTCCCTCTCTCTGTCTCTCCCTCTGTCCTTCCTCCTCTCTCTTTGTCATCCTCTCTCTGTCACTCCCTGTGTCTCTCTCCATGTCTCTTTCTCTATCTTTCTCTCCCTGTCTCTATCCTTCTCTCCCTTCCTCTCTTGCTCTCTCTCGCTTTCTCTGAGATTCTCTCTGTCCCTCTGTCTCTCTCTCTCTCTTCTCTGTCTCTCTCTCTTCTGTCTCTCTCTGTCATCTCTCTCTCTGCCATCTCTCTATCTCTGTCTCTCTCTATCTTTGTCTCTCTATCTCTGTCTCTCTATCCCTCCGTCTCTATCTCTCTGTCCCTCTCTATGTCCTCTCTCTGCCTCTCTCTCTGTTAAACCCATCAGGAACTCATCTGCTCTGTCTTTTCCCCACAGTATTCCTACGAGGGCGACAATATTGGAGACCTGGCTGTGGATTTCTCTGTTGTCTGGGACGGAGAGTTTGTCATTGATAAACCTGCAAGTGTGAAAGGTACAATCCGCATGCGCTGATATAGCAAGTAAAAAGTCTGACAACACCAGGTTTTAGTCCAACCTATTTATTTGATAATATACTCACAAGCTTTCGGGGTTAGCCCCTTCGTCAGGTGAATGGAGAGTTCTGGCCTCAGACAGAGCATATAAAGCACAGATATAGCAACCCAGCACTGCATTCCCCTGCTCACTGTAACCCAGCACTGCATTCCCCTGCCCACTGTAACCCAGCACTGCATTTCCCTGCCTACTGGATTTCCAAATTTGTCTGCATTTGTCACCCCCATCCTCAATCTCTCCCTTTTTCTCTCTCTTCCTCTCTGTCTGTCTGTCTCTCTCACTGTGTCTCTCTCTCGCTCTGTCTCTTTCTCTCTCACTCTGTCTCTTTCTCTCTTGCTCTGTCTCTTTCTCTCTTGCTCTGTCTCTTTCTCTCTTGCTCTGTCTCTTTCTCTCTTACTCTGTCTCTTTCTCTCTTGCTCTGTCTCTCTCTCTCTCACTGTCTCTCACTCTCACTCTGTCTCTCTCTGCCTCTCTCTCTCTCTCTGCCTGTCTCTTTCTCTCTCTTTTTCTCTCTCTCTCTCACTTTCTCTTTCTCCCTCTCTCTTTCTTTCTCTGTCTCTTTCTCCCCCTGCTGGAGACACCCATTCTCCCGGAGGGATACAGGTCCCTCAGGAGCCACTTAGCTCCCGACAGGCCCCATTATTGTCTGGGAGAGCTTTCCCAGGTTCAACTGATATTTGACTGTGGCGACATCACAGTTCAGACTGACAGTCCCCACACCCACCTCAACCCCTTTACCCCCAGCACAACATTGGAACCTTCCCTCTCAACTGACAGACCAGAGAGACTGACATTTATCTATTAGCTCTGCTGGCCGACTCCAATGTACAAATAACAATCAGTCAAGGTAACCCATGATGGTTCCGTGACCCAACATTGACTCAGTGCTGAGGGAGCGCCGCACTGTGGGAGGGTCAGTGCCGAGGGAGCGCCGCACTGTGGGAGGGTCAGTGCCGAGGGAGCGCCGCACTGTGGGAGGGTCAGTGCCGAGGGAGCGCCGCACTGTGGGAGGGTCAGTGCTGAGGGAGCGCCGCACTGTGGGAGGGTCAGTGCTGAGGGAGCGCCGCATTGTGGGAGGGTCAGTGCCATTGGGGACATTAAATCTGTGGCTTCCTCCCTCAGGGGTATTTAAAAATCCCACGGCAAACTTCATGCAGTTGCCCCTTTAGCCGGCTCCAGGCCTAATGGCAGCCAGGTATGCATTTCTCGCCTGCTTTCAGGAGGCTGCGCCCAATGTGGGGAAGCTTCAGGCCTCAAAAACAGAGAGATTTTTGATCTCCTATCTCTGTTATCTTCTTTTGTGGCGCAGGGATCAGAGTCTGTCTGATTGACACTGCTGTGAAGCATCTCAGGGGACACATGAGGAGTAACCATATTGCTGTGTGTGGGATCTTGCTGTGTTAAGTACAGTCACTGCTCTATCCTGTCAGTTCTTTTAGTGTCCTGGTGTGAAATTGGGCGCTACGACAACCTGCATTTTCCTCGTCCCTTGCCTGTAGGAAGCCACCCCCCACCGCCACCGTACCGCCCCCGCCCCCCCCCCCCCCCCCCCCCCCCCCCCGAGGCATTTCATAGGAGCACGCAGACAGAATTTAACCCTGAGCTACACATGGCGCTATCAGGGTTGGGCGAGAAAAAGCTTGGTCAAAGAGGTTGGATTTAAGGAACATCTTAAAGAAGGAGCCACAAGAGAGTGAGGGAGACACAGAGCGAGGGAGACACAGAGAGGGAGAGAGAGGTGGAGAGGGTTAGGGAAGGAATTCCAGAACTTAGGGCCCCCCCACCCCCCAATGGTGGAGCGATGGGAATCGGGAGATGCTTGAGAGGCCGGAATCGGAGGGTAGTAAGAGGTTACAGAGATGGGAAGAGTCATAGGAGCTGGAGGAGGTTCCAGAGATAGAGAGGGTTGTAGGGGCTGGAGGAGGCTACAGAGATGGGGAGGATTGTAGGGGCTGGAGGAGGTTCCACAGATAGGGAGGGTTGTAGGGGTTGGAGGAGGTTGCAGATGTGGGGAGGGTTGTAGGGGCTGGAGAAGGTGACAGATTCCAGTAGGGGTGTAGGGGCTGGAGGAGGTTACAGAGACAGGGAGGGGTGTAGGGGCTGGAGAAGGTTACAGATTCCGGGAGGGGTGTTGGGGCTGGAGGAGGTGACAGATGTAGGGAGGGTTGTAGGGGCTGGAGAAGGTGACAGATTCCAGTAGGGGTGTAGGGGCTGGAGGAGGTTACAGAGACAGGGAGGGGTGTAGGGGCTGGAGAAGGTTACAGATTCCAGGAGGGGTGTTGGGGCTGGAGGAGGTGACAGATATAGGGAGAGTTGTAGGGGCTGGAGGAGGTTATAGAGACAGGGAGGGGTGTAGGGGCTGGAGAAGGTTATAGAGATAGGGAAGGTTGTAGGGGCTGGAGGAGGTTACAGAGATAGGGAGGGCTGTATGTGCTTGATGTCATTGCAGAGATAGGGGACAAGGCTGTTATTTATCAACAAGGCTGAGGTGGAGTGGGTGGTTCTGGGCATAGTGTGCATAGATAGTGGGTGGCAGTGTTTTGATGATGGAGATCTCTCCTCTCTCTGCCTTCAGCCCTTCTCTATAACTGCTCGGTACAGCGGGAGAGCTGCGGACTCTGTTTGAAGGCAGAGCCCAGGTTTGAGTGTGGATGGTGTGTGCCCGAGCGGAAATGCCGCCTTCGCCAGCACTGTGCCGCGCCCGATTTCAACTGGATGACACCCGGCGGCCGCAACATCAGGTGCACCCATCCACGGGTCACCAAGGTACAGGGCAATACCTTCATTCCTGCTCAGCTTTACTCTGTATCTAACCCTGTGCTGTACCCGTCCTCGGAGTGTTTGATGGGGATGATGTAGAGGGAGCTTTACTCTGTATCTAACCCTGTGCTGTACCTGTCCTGGGAGTGTTTGATGGGGATGATGTAGAGGGAGCTTTACTCTGTATCTAACCCTGTGCTGTACCTGTCCTGGGAGTGTTTGATGGGGGATGGTGTAGA
This sequence comes from Carcharhinus amblyrhynchos, assembly GCF_965287045.1. NCBI lineage: Eukaryota > Metazoa > Chordata > Chondrichthyes > Carcharhiniformes > Carcharhinidae > Carcharhinus > Carcharhinus amblyrhynchos. The sequence continues at coordinate 78,105,556 of NC_137338.1, forward strand.
GGGAGCTTTACTCTGTATCTAACCCTGTGCTGTATCCGTCCTCGGAGTGTTTGATGGGGATGGTGTAGAGGGAGCTTTACTGTGTATCTAACCCTGTGCTGTACCCGTCCTCGGAGTGTTTGATGGGGATGATGTAGAGGGAGCTTTACTCTGTATCTAACCCTGTGCTGTACCTGTCCTGGGAGTGTTTGATGGGGGACAGTGTAGAGGGAGCTTTACTCTGTATCTAACCCCGTGCTGTACCTGTCCTGGGAGTGTTTGATGGGGGACAGTGTAGAGGGAGCTTTACTCTGTATCTAACCCCGTGCTGTACCTGTCCTGGGAGTGTTTGATGGAGACAGTGTAGAGGGAGCTTTACTGTGTATCTAACCCCGTGCTGTACCTGTCCTGGGAGTGTTTGATGGGGACAGTGTAGAGGGAGCTTTACTCTGTATCTAACCCCGTGCTGTACCTGTCCTGGGAATGTTTGATGGGGACAGTGTAGAGGGAGCTTTACTCTGTATCTAACCCTGTGCTGTACCTGTCCTGGGGGTATATGAGACTGGCGAATGTTTGAATTTTGGTTCCTATGTTACAGTTCCACCCAGTTACTGGTCCGAAGGAAGGCGGGACAAGGGTTACGATCCATGGTGATAATCTGGGTCTGCGCTTCCAGGAAATTGCTTACGGAGTCCGGATTGCTGGGGTGAAATGCAGCCCAATTTCCAGCGAATACATCAGTGCTGAACGGTGAGTGTGCATGGCGGGCGATTCACTCCAATGCAGCGTGTGAGATCTGGAAGGCACTGCCGAAAAGGTGGTGGGGCAGATTCACTCTTAGTAACGGGAAGTTCGATATATGGTTCAAGGGAAAAATTTATAGGAACAGGAGATCAGAATTAATTGGCATTTTCTCCCAGAGCCAACAGGGACTCGACATTCTGAATGCCTCTTCCTGTGCAAAATCATTCTTAGCATCTCTGGACATAGTCCCTATTTATTCAGCACGGTAATAGTCTCTGTACACAGTCCCTGCTTATTCAGCAGGGTAAGGATCTCTGTACACAGTCCCTGCTTATTCAGCAGGGTAAGGATCTCTGTACACAGTCTCTGTTTATTCAGCAGGGTAAGGATCTCTGTACACAGCCCCTATTTATTCAGCAGGGTAAGGATCTCTGTACACAGCCCCTATTTATTCAGCAGGGTAAGGATCTCTGTACACAGTCTCTGTTTATTCAGCAGGGTAAGGATCTCCGTACACAGCTCCTATTTATTCAGCAGGGTAAGGATCTCTGTACACAGCCCCTATTTATTCAGCAGGGTAAGGATCTCCTGATGAAGGAACAGTGTTCCGAAAGCTAGTGGCGTTTACTACCAAATCAACCTGTTGGACTTTAACCTGGTGTTGTAAGACTTCTTACTGTGTTTACCCTAGTCCAACGCCGGCATCTCCACTTTGTGATCCTTACCATGCCGAATGAACACGAGCAGTTATAGAGAAGGGCTGAAGGCAGAGAGAGGAGAGATTTCCGTCATCAAAACACTGCCACCCACTATCTATGCACACTTTGCCCAGAACCACCCGCTCTACCTCAGTCTTATTGATAAATAACAGCCTTGTCCCCTATCTCTGCAATGACATCAAGCACATACAGCCCTCCCTATCTCTGTAACCTCCTCCAGCCCCTACACCCCTCCCTATCTCTGAAACCTCCTCCAGCCCCTACGTACAGAGATCCTTACCCTGCTGAATAAACAGCGACTGTGTCTAGAAATCCTTACCCTGCTGAATAAACAGAGACTGGGTACAGAGATCCTTACCCTGCTGAATAAACAGAGACTGTGTACAGAGATCCTTACCCTGCTGAATGAACAGAGACTGTGTACAGAGATCCTTACCCTGCTGAATAAACAGCGACTGTGTCCAGAAATCCTTACCCTGCTGAATAAACAGACACCGTGTACAGTGATCCTTACCCTGCTGAATAAACAGGGGCAGTGTACAGTGATCCTTACCCTGCTGAATAAACAGAGACTATGTACAGAGATCCTTACCCTGCTGAATAAACAGAAATTGTGTACAGTAATCCTTTCCCTGATATGATTGCAAACAGAGCACATAAAGGCACACACAGTTTATAGAATTCTGATTAGAATGCGAGGCTTTACAGCTAATCTGCTATTCAAGTCTTAAAGGTGCAGACAATGTGAGTGGAGAGAGCGTTAAGCACAGGTTAAAGATATGTGAATTGTCTCCAGACAGGACAGTGAGTGAGATGTTGCAAGTTCAGGCAAGTCATGGCGATTACAGATAGTGCGATATGAATTCAGGGTCCCGGTTGAGGCCATCCTCGTGTGTGGAACTTGGCTATCAGTTTCTGCTCAGCGACTCTGTGCTGTCGTGTGTCGTGAAGGCTGCCTTGGAGAACATTTACCCGAAGATCAGAGGCCGAATGCCCGTGACCGCTGAAGTGTTTGCCAACAGGAAGGGAACAGTCTTGCTTGGTGATTGTCGAACGGTGTTCATTCATCCATTGTCATAGCGTCTGCATGGTCTCCCCAGTGTACCATGCTTCGGGACATCCTTTCCTGCAGCGTATCAGGGAGACAACATTGGCTGAGTTGCAAGAGTATGTACCATATACCTGGTGGGTGGTATTCTCACGTAAAATGATGGCATCCACGTCGATGATCCAGCATGTCTTGCAGAGGTTGCTGTGGCAGGGTTGTGTGGTATTGTGGTCACTGTTCCCCTGAAGGCTGGGTAGTTTGCTGCGGACAATGGTCTGTTTAAGGTTGTATGGTTGTTTGAAGGCAAGACGTGGGGGTGGGGGGTTGGCCCTGGTGAGATGTTCGTCTTCATCAATGATATGTTGAAGATTCTGGAGAAGATGTCGTAGGTTCTCTGCTCCGGGGAGGTACTGGATGACGAAGAGTACTCTGTCCACCGTGTCCCGTGTTTGTCTTCTGAGGAGTTCAGGGGAGTTTTTCGTTGTGGCATGTCGGAACTGTCGATCGATGAGTCGAATGCCATATCCTGTTCTTATGAGGGCATCTTTCAGGGTCTGGAGGTGTCTGTTGCGATCCTCCTCATCTGAGCAGATCCTGTGTATACGGAAGGCTTGTCCGTAGGGAATGGTTTCTTTAACATGTTTAGGGTGGAAGCTGGAGAAGTGGAGCATCATGAGGTTATCTGTGGGCTTGCGGTACAGTGAGGTGCCCGGTTGACCGTCCTTAATGGAGATGCGTGTGTCCAAGTATGCAACTAATTTCGGAGAATAGTCCATGGTGAGTCTAATGGTGGGATGGAACTTGTTGATGTCATCATATAGTTGTTTCAGTGATTGTTCACCGTGAGTCTAAAGGAAGAAAATGTCATCAATGTATCTAGTGTATAGTATAGGTTGAAGGTCCTATGCGGTGAAGAGTTGGTATATTGAGGTGCAGATTTGGTCCCCATGGCTGTTCCGTGTGTCTGGATGAAGAACTGGTTGTTGAAGGTGAAGACGTGGTCCAGGATGAAGTGGATGAGTTGTAAAATTGCATCTGGAAACTGGCAGTTGTCGGCGTTGAGTACAGAGGCAGTTGCAGCAATGCCATTGTCATGGGGGATGCTGGTGTAGACATTGGGGAGACCATGCAGACGCTACAACAGTGGATGAATGAACACCGCTCGACAATCACCAAGCAAGACTGTTCCCTTCCTGTTGGGGAACTCTTCAGCGGTCACAGGCATTCAGCCTCTGATTTTCGGGTAAGCATTCTCCAAGGCGGCCTTCACGACACACGACAGCACAGAGTCGTTGAGCAGAGACTGATAACCAAGTTCTGCACACATGAAGATTGCCTCAACCAGGATCTTGAATTCATGTCAAACTGTCTGTAACCCCCACAACTTGCCTGTGCTTGCAAAATCTCACTAATTGTCCTGGCTGGAGACAAAATACACTTCTTTAACCTGTGCTTAACCCTCTCTCCACTCACGTTGTCTGTACCTTTAAGACTTGATTACCTGTAAAGACTCGCATTCTGACCATTCTTTAGTAAATTGAGTTTGTGTCTTTATATGCCCTGTTTGTGAACAGAACTCCCACTTACCTGAGGAAGGAGCAGTACTCTGAAAGCTAGTGGCTTGTGCTGCCAAATAAATGTTAGACTTTAACCTGGTGTTGTGAGACTTCTTACTGCGTTTACCCCAGTCCATCGCCGGCATCTCCACATCAGGATTTCTGGACACAGTCCCTGTTTATTCAGCAGGAAGAGGATTTCTGGACACGGTTGCTGTTTATTCAGCGGGGTAGTTTTGTCTTTGTTTAGTGGTGTTGGAATCTCTTTTATTGCCATTTCTGAGCTATCTCACTGTTGCTCTCTCTCTTTTACCCACAGCATTGTGTGTGATATGGACGATGCTTTCTCCTCACACCCCAGCCCAGGACCTGTAGAGCTGTGTGTCGGGGACTGTAGCCCCAACTATAGGACAAAGTCGCAGCAAGTCTACACTTTTGTGGTATGTACACCCAAATCGCATCCCACTCCGCTCACAGTGAAGGTGCGGCCTCACTCCTCTCGCACTCTTCCTCTCACCTTCACTTTTTCTCACCACCTTCTCCATCCTCTCTCCCTTTCTTTCACCCATTCTCTTCTCGCTCTCTCACATTCCATCCTTTTCTGTCTCTCTCACCCCTCAGCACCCTCTTGCACTGATTTCTTTCCCTTCTCCACACTGTTCCCTTTCCCCACCAATACTGTACCCCAGTGTTATACAGCGACAGACCCGTCCCCACCAGCACTATACCCCAGTGTTATACAGCAACAGACCCGTCCCCACCAGTACTGTACCCCAGTGTTATACAGCGACAGACCCGTCCCCACCAGTACTGTACCCCAGTGTTATACAACGACAGACCCGTCCCCACCAGTACTGTACCCCAGTGTTATACAACGACAGACCCGTCCCCACCAGTACTGTACCCCAGTGTTATACAGTGACAGACCCGTCCCCACCAGTACTGTACCCCAGTGTTATACAGTGACAGACCCGTCCCCACTAGTACTGTACCCCAGTGTTATACAGTGACAGACCCGTCCCCACCAGTACTGTACCCCAGTGTTATACAGTGACAGACCCGTCCCCACCAGTACTATACCCCAGAGTTATACAGTGACCGACCCGTCTCCACCAGTACTGTACCCCAGTGTTCTATAGCGACAGACCTGTCCCCACCAATACCGTACCCCAGTGTTATACAGTGACAGACTCATCCCCACCAGTACTGTACCCCAGTGTTTTATAGAACGACAGACCTGTCCCCACCAGTACTGTACCCCAGTGTTATACAGAGACAGACCCGTCCCCACCAGTACTGTACCCCAGTGTTATACAGTGACAGACCTGTCCCCACCAGTACTGTACCCCAGTGTTATACAGTGACAGACCCGTCCCCACCAGTACTGTACCCCAGTGTTATACAGTGACAGACCCATCCCCACCAGTATTGTACCCCAGTGTTATACAACGACAGGCCTGTCCCCACCAGTACTGTACCCCAGTGTTATACAGCGACAGACCCGTCCCCACCAGTACTCTACCCCAGTGTTATACAGTGACAGACCCGTCCCCACCAGTACTGTACCCCAGTGTTATACAGCGACAGACCCGTCCCCACCAGTACTGTACCCCAGTGTTATACAGTGACAGACCCGTCCCCACCAGTACTGTACCCCAGTGTTATACAGTGACAGACCCGTCCCCACCAGTACTGTACCCCAGTGTTATACAGTGACAGACCCGTCCCCACCAGTACTCTACCCCAGAGTTGTACAGTGACCGACCTGTCTCCACCAGTACTGTACCCCAGTGTTATATAGCGACAGACCTGTCCCCACCAATACCGTACCCCAGTGTTATACAGTGACAGACCCGTTAGCACCAGTACTGTACCCCAGTGTTATACAGTGACAGACCCGTCCCCACCAGTACTGTACCCCAGTGTTATACAGTGACAGACCCGTCCCCACCAGTACTATACCCCAGTGTTATACAGCAACAGACCCGTCCCCACCAGTACTGTACCCCAGTGTAATACAGCGACAGACCTGTTCCCACCAGTACTGTACCCCAGTGTTTTATAGTGACAGACCCGTCCCCACCAGTACTGTACCCCAGTGTAATACAGCAACAGACCCGTCCCCACCAGTACTGTACCCCAGCATTATACAGCGATAGACCCGTCCCCACTAGTACTGTACCCCAGTGTTATATAGTGACAGACCAGTCCCCACCAGTACTGTATCCCAGTTTTATATAGTGACAGACCCGTCCCCACCAGTACTGTACCCCAGTGTAATACAGCGACAGACCAGTCCCCACCATTACTGTACCCCAGCATTATACAGCAATAGACCCGTCCCCACTAGTACTGTACCCCAGTGTTATATAGTAACAGACCCGTCCCCACCAGTACTGTATCCCAGTTTTATAGTGACAGACCCGTCCCCACCAGTACTGTACCCCAGTGTTATACAGCGACAGACCCGTCCCCACCAGTACTGTACCCCAGTGTTATACAGTGACAGACCCGTCCCCACCAGTACTGTACCCCAGTGTTATACAGTGACAGACCCGTCCCCACCAGTACTCTACCCCAGAGTTGTACAGTGACCGACCTGTCTCCACCAGTACTGTACCCCAGTGTTATATAGCGACAGACCTGTCCCCACCAATACCGTACCCCAGTGTTATACAGTGACAGACCCGTTAGCACCAGTACTGTACCCCAGTGTTATACAGTGACAGACCCGTCCCCACCAGTACTGTACCCCAGTGTTATACAGTGACAGACCCGTCCCCACCAGTACTATACCCCAGTGTTATACAGCAACAGACCCGTCCCCACCAGTACTGTACCCCAGTGTAATACAGCGACAGACCTGTTCCCACCAGTACTGTACCCCAGTGTTTTATAGTGACAGACCCGTCCCCACCAGTACTGTACCCCAGTGTAATACAGCAACAGACCCGTCCCCACCAGTACTGTACCCCAGCATTATACAGCGATAGACCCGTCCCCACTAGTACTGTACCCCAGTGTTATATAGTGACAGACCAGTCCCCACCAGTACTGTACCCCAGTGTAATACAGCGACAGACCAGTCCCCACCATTACTGTACCCCAGCATTATACAGCAATAGACCCGTCCCCACTAGTACTGTACCCCAGTGTTATATAGTAACAGACCCGTCCCCACCAGTACTGTATCCCAGTTTTATAGTGACAGACCCGTCCCCACCAGTACCTATACCCCAGTGTTATACAGTGACAGACCTGCCACAATAGTAGTGTAATAGTTTCTTCTCCTGTATTCCCAGACTCCGAGTTTCAGTAAGGTTCGCCCTGGAAGTGGTCCAGCCTCCGGTGGCACCCGGCTGACCATCTTTGGGAGATTCCTGGATGCTGGGAGTTCTGTCAAGGCGTTTGTGGGTGAAGGGGTCTGTGAGTTCATCAGGTACGCATTAATGGACAGCCAATTGAATTCCCACTGCGTCGTGAGAGGTCATTCAGCCCATCGAGCCTGTTCCAGCCCCTTTAAAGTTAGAGTTTAGTTATTAGTCACAAGTAAGACTTAAATTAACACTGCATTGAAGTTACTGTGAAATTCCCCTAGTCGTCACAGTCTGGCGCCTGTTTGGGCCAATGCACCTAACCAGCACATCTTTTGAACTGTGTGAGGAAACTGGAGCACCCGGAGGAAACCCACGCAGATACTGGGAGAACGTGCAGAATCAACACTGACAGAGACCCAATTCAGGAATCGAACCAGGGTCCCTGGCCCTATGAAGCAGCAGTGCTACCCTTTTGGAGCTCTCCAATTAGTCCCATTCTCTCTTTCCCTCCCTACACCCCTGAAAAATATTCCCTTCCAATATTTATCCAATTGCCTCTTCGTTGAGGGGAATTTGCTCCCACCGCCCTCTTGGGCAGCACCTGTCAGATCACAACAGCTCGCTGTGTCAACAATAAAATTCTCCTCATTTCCCTCCCTCCTCACCATGATTTTTTTTACCAATTCTCCTCAATCTGTGCTCCACCCACTCCACTCCGGTTCCCTCCTGCTGCTGGGGAAACATTTTCTCCTCATTCACTCGATCGAAGCCCTCTCGTGACAGTGACAGCCTCGATTAAATCCCCCCCCGCCATTAACCTTCTCTGCTCTAAAGGGGAACGATTCCAGCTTCTTCCAGACTCTCTGTCTGCATGAACTCCAGCTGCTTCATCCTTGGGAAAGGTTCCTTCCAGAATATTCTCTTTTTCTGGGGGATCAGGGAGTCGTGGCTCAGAGAGACAGTGGCCCCGGGATAATGTCACTGGACTGGCAATCCAGAAGCTGATGCACTGGGTGGAATTTAAATTTGATGAATAAAATCTGGGATTATAAAGCCAGTCTCAGAAAGGGTGACAGAAACTATCATCGATTGTTCACTGGTTCACTAGTGTCTCCTTTAGAGAAAAGGAAATTTGCTGTTCTTACCCAGTCTGGCCTACACATGACTCCAAACCCCCCCACACACACAGCAATGTGGTCGACTCTTAACCGTCCCTCTGAGATAGCCTGAGTCAGACACCTCAGTTCAAGGGGTTGTACAGTGGTCAGCACTGCTGTCTCACAGCATCAGAGACCTGGCTTCAATTCCCGACTCGGGTCATGTCTGTGTGGAGTCTGCACATTCTCTCAGTGTCTGCGTGGGTTTCCTCTGGGTGCTGCAGTTTCCTCCCACAGTCCAAAGATGTGCAGGTTAGGTGGATTGGCCACGCTAAATTGCCCCTTAGTGTCCAAAGACGTGCGGGTTAGATGGATTGGCCATGCTGACTTGTCCCTTAATGTCCAAAGATATGCAGGTTAGGAGGATTGGCCATTCTGAATTGTCCCTTAGTGTCGGGGGGAAATCAGAAAGTAAATACATTGGGTTACGGGGAAAGGGGCTGGATGGATTGTGGTCGGTGCAGACTTGATGGGCCGAATGGCCTCCTTTTGCACTGTTAGAGATTCTTTGATTAGGGATGGGCTACAAATACCAGCACAACCAGCGACGCTGAGAAGAATTTGGTTAGGCCATACCTGGAGTACTGTGTGTACAGTTTTGGTCCCCTTACCTCAGAAGGGATATTATTGCCCCAGTGGGAGCGCAGCAAAGGGTCACCAGATTTGTTCCAGGAATGGCGAGATTGGGGCAAACTGGACCTGTATTCTCCAGATTTTCAAAGAATGAGAGGTGATTTTGTTGAAAACAACAAAATACTTAAAGGGATAGAGAGTGTAAATGTGGGTAAGATGTTTCCCCTGATTTGATTTATTATTGTCACATGTATTTACAGTGAAAAGTATTGTTTCTTGCGCAATATACAGACAAAGCATACCATTCATAGAGAAAAAAATGAGAGAGTGCAGAATGTAGTATTACAGTCATAGTGAGGGTGTAGAGAAAGATCAACTTAATGTGAGGTAGGTCCATTCAAAAGTTTTTCAACAGCAGGGAAGAAGCTGTTCTTGAGTCTTTTGGTATGTGACCTCAGGCTCTTGTATCTTTTTTCCGATGGAAGAGAGAATGTCCGGGGAGCGTGCGGTCCTTGATTATGCTGGTTGCTTTGCCAAGGCAGTGGGAAGTGTAGACAGAGCCAATGGATGGGAGGCTGGTTTGCGTGATGGACTAGGCTTTGTTCACGACCTCTTGTAGTTCTTTGTGGTCTTGGGCAGAGCAGGAGCCATACCAAGCTGTGATACAACCAGAAAGAATGCTTTCTGTGCAGCATCTGTAAAAGATAGTGAGAGTCACAGTGTACATGCTGGATTTCCTTAGCCTCCGAGAAGGTAGAGTTGTAGAGTCCAGAACCAGGGGACACAATTTCAAAATAAGGGAGAAGCCATTTCGGATGGAGATGAGAAAGTATTTTACTCAGAGTCTTTGTAATTCTGTACCCCAGAGGAGTGTGGAAACTTTGTCACTGGGTTTCAGGTTGATAGATGTCCAAATCCCAGTGATTTAAAGGGAATAACATGGGGATTGAAGTGGATGATCAGGTATGATCACATTGAATGACGGAGCAGACCTTGACGGGCTGAATGGTCTACTCCTGGTCCTGTGAAAGCGAGCGGTCGTTTTGACTGTATTTCCCTCTCCGCTGAATAACTTCCCCCCCCCCGCCCCTCCCTGCCATCTCCCAATTCCCTCACCCCCCCCCACCCCACAATGCCATGGTCTGCAGGAGAAGTGCGAAGGAGATTGTGTGCGTAACATCGGCCTCCTTAACAGGCCCAGGCTCTGCCTTCATCACCGTCAACATCGATCGCGCTGAGATCTCCAACATCGCCCAGAGTTATGTTTACGTGGAGGACCCAACCATCACCAGGGTGAACCCAGACTGGACTATCGCCAAGTAAGTGCCATCCAGGCTATGCTTAAAAACAAAATGATTTTTCCGACCCACCAACTTCCGCCAGTTCTACAAGATCCCACTGCACTCACCTCCACCTCCCACATAATCAGCAGCCGCACTGTCGGAAAGTCAGTGCTGAGGAAGTGCGGCATGGTAGGAGGATCAGTGCTGAGGGAACAATGCACAGCTGAGGGCCACACTGCCAGAGGATCAGTGTTGAGAAAGCGTGGCACTGTGGGAGGGTCAGTGCTGAGGGAGTGCCGCACTGTGGGAGGGTCAGTGCTGAGGGAACGCCGCGCTGTGGGAGGGTCAGTGCTGAGGGAGTGCCACACTGTGGGAGGATCAGTGCTGAGGGAGCACCGCACTGTGGGAGGGTCAGCGCTGAGGGAGTGTCGCAGTGTCAGAGGGGTCAGTGCTGAGGGACTGCTGATATTTATCTCTTGTCCAACCTCTGATGATCTGGGTCATTTATCATGTTGGCTTTATGTTGGATCTTGCTCTATGCAAATTGGTGCCAGCCTTTGCCATATTAGAGCAGTGACCATAGGAATTATTCCATTGGCCGCGCAGCACTTTGAGGGGGTAAAGGGGGTAATTCTGAATCTCGTTTTGTTCGATGTGTGAGGCAGTGTCCAGTTTGAATCCCTTTCCCTCTCTGTTTGGGTGTGGTGTGGTGTTTAATTGAACCATTCCCTCACTAACACATTTCCTTATTACACAGTGGCAACACCACCCTGACTGTGTTTGGGACTGGATTCCTCACTATACAGGAACCACGTGTCAGGGTCAAGTACAGAGGACAGGAGACCAACAACGTAAGTCTCAGCGAAAAGCTCCTTGCTTTCAGATGTTGCCAGGCGCATTCCTACCAACACACACACACACACAATCACACATTTAAACTCTCACGTACGTACAAAAACATGTGCTTCATGCACACACATATATACAATACACAATCACATTTTTCACATGCACACACATGATGTGCACACATATATAGAAATGTAACACGTGTATATATAATACACATAGACACTTTTTACAGGTACACATTTGTATACAAATACACACCATACTGACATAATCTCAAATATGGTGTTGCTATGATCTCAGATACGGTGCTGATATTATCTCAGATACAGTGTTGAAATGATCTCAGATATGGTGCTGATATGATCTCAGATATGGTGCTGATATGATCTCAGATATGGTGCTGATATGATCTCAGATATGGTGTTGATATGATCTCAGATACGGTGCTGATATGTTCTGATACGGTGCTGTGTGTTCTGATACGGTGCTGATATGCTCTTAGATACAGTGCTGATATGCTCTCAAATATGGTGCTGATATGCTCTCAAGAGACAGCGTTGATATGATCTCAGATATGGTGCTGATATGATCTCATATATGGTGTTGATATGCTCTCAGATACGGTGTTGATATGCTCTCAGATAGTGTTGATATGCTGTCAGATACGGTGTTGATATGTTCTCAGATACGGCATTGATATGCTCTCAAGAGACAGTGTTGATATGATCTCAGATACGGTGCTGATATGATCCCAGATACAGTGTTGATATGATCTCAGATATGGCGTTGATATGATCTCAGGTACAGTGTTGATATGATCTCAGATACGGTGCTGATATGCTGTCAGATACAGTGTTGATATGATCCTAGATACAGTGTTGATATGATCCCAGATACAGTGCTGATATGCTCTCAGATACGGTGTTGATATGATCCCAGATACGGTGTTGATATGATCTCAGATATGGTGCTGATATGCTCTCAGATATGGTGCTGGTATGATCCCAGATACAGTGTTGATATGATCTCAGATATGGCGTTGATGTGATCTCAGATACAGTGTTGATATGCTCTTGGATATGGTGCTGATATGATCCCAGATACAGTGTTGATATGATCTCAGATACGGTGTTGATATGATCTCAGATACGGTGCTGATATGCTCTCAGATACAGTGTTGATACGATCTCAGATATGGCGTTGATATGATCTCAGATACGGCATTGATATGCTCTCAGATACAGTGCTGATATATGGGTTCTACTGCTTTACAAACCTCTGTCTAACTCATGCTCCCTCCACTCTCGCTCCCTCAGACCTGTAGCGTTCAGAACGATACACTGATGCTGTGTCAGGCGCCGGGCATAGTTGTTACCCGGAAGCCCGTACCCGAGAGTGGTGAGGTGCCTGAGGAGTTTGGTTTCATCCTCGACAATGTCCAATCGTTGCTCTCCCTCAATGGCACCACCTTCACCTACTATCCCGATCCCGAATTCGAGTCATTCGGGCCAACAGGAGTTCTGGAAATTAAGCCGGGATCGCCGATCATACTGAAGGTAACGTGGGGCCAGGGGTCAGAGGACGTGGGGTGTTTTATAGACCTCCTGAAACCTACAGGCTGGGAGAGCTGAGGAAAATGACTGGAATGGTGTAAGGGGAGAACTTTACTCTGTATCTAACCCTGTGCTGTCCCTGTCCTGGGAGTGTTTGATGGGGGGACAGTGTAGAGGGAGCTTTACTCTGTATCTAACCCCGTGCTGTCCCTGTCCTGGGAGTGTTTGATGGGGGGACAGTGTAGAGGGAGCTTTACTCTGTATCTAACCCCGTGCTGTACCTGTCCTGGGAGCGTTTGATGGGGACAGTGTAGAGGGAGCTTTACTCTGTATCTAACCCCGTGCTGTACCTGTCCTGGGAGTGTTTAACGGGGGACAGGGTAGAGGGAGCTTCACTCTGTATCTAACTCCTGATTTTTCTTTCTTTCTCTTCATGCCTTTCTCTCTCCCCGCTCTCTCTATCGTTCCCTCCCTCTTTCCTCCTTTGATCACTCCTGCTGTCTCTGTGTCTCTCTCTCTCCGTTGTACTGCAGTGAATTGTTCAATCCACCTCCCCTCCTAACGTTCCAGCATTTTGTTTTTTGATCTCTCTCGCCCGTTTTTTCCCCCCTCCCTCGCAAGGGTCGGAATCTGATCCCAGGCGGATCTGGAAATGCTCGGCTGAACTTCACAGTGCTAATCGGGGACAAGGCCTGTCTGCTCACTGTCTCAGAGGTCCAGCTACTCTGTGATTCTCCCAACCTCACCGGACAGCACCGTGTTACGGTAAGGCACTGGCTCACTTCCATCAGTGCACTCGTGGCGGGTAGTGGCATGGAGGGGTGTCTGTGGCTAGAGTGCTTGATGTCCAAGCAGGGTGGGTGGGATTGCCAGTCTCGATTGCTTATCCCTGAGTTCAGAGGGGCTGAATGGCTTCTTGCTTTTCTCATATGGATACACACTCTTTCTCCTGCCTCTGTCAGTGACTGTGACATCAACTCTATTTCCATCTCTCTCTCTATATGCATTCCTTTCACTCATGTTCTCTCTGTCTCATTGCACCTCCTCCGTTTCCTTTGTCTGTTGTTCCCTCTCTCTCTCTTGGTCTGTTGCTCCCTTTCTCTCTCTCTCTCTCAGTCTCTCTGACGCACTCCCCCTACACACTCCCTCTCTCTCGGTCGCTGCCTCTCTCTTAGTCGTTCCCTCTGTCTTGGTCTCCCTGTTGCTCCTCTCTCTCTCAGCCTCTCAGTTGCCCCCGCGCCCCCCCCCTCCCCACCAACCCCCCCAACACACACACACACACACACTCCCTCTGTCTAGGTCCCCCCCCGCCCCCCACACACACACTCCCTCTGTCTCGGTCTCTCTCCCTCTCGGTCTATCTGTCGCTCCCTCTCTCTCTGTCGCACACCCCCGATACACTCCCTCTTTCTCTGTCTCGGTCTCTCTCCCTCTGGGTCTATCTGTCACTCCCTCTCTCTCTCTGTGCCCCCCCCCGCCACCCCACACTCCCTCTCTCTCGGTGCCTTTGTCTCCCGGTCTCTCCCCTCTCTCTCTCTCGGTCTCTCCGTCGCTCCCTCTCTCTCGCAGTCTCTCTGTGCAACCCCCCCCGCCACTGCACTCTGTTAGCCTTTCATTCTGCTTTTTCATAATCTCTTCCTGTTTTTGCCCCCATTCTGGCAGCGTGCCTGCTTGCTGCCCTCCTTGGCTCTACTGTGAGTTGCCCCTTTGCGATCCCAGCGAATGGCAGAGAGAGAGAGAGAGAAGCTGGAGTGTGAGAGTCTCTGGGCACTGGCAGCAAAGGCAGAGGAATCCTTTCAGCTTGCGAGATAGATTTCCCCCACAGTGTCGGGAGTCTGTTAAACTCCTTATGTCTCTGCCATGTCTCTCAGATCAGAGTGGGAGGGCTGGAGTACTCGCCGGGCATGCTGCAGATCTACACGGAGAGTCCACTGAGCGTGGCTGCCATCGTGGGCATCGGCCTGGGGGGTGGGCTGCTCCTGATGGCCATCGTCATGGTTCTCATCGCCTATAAACGCAAAACCCGCGACGCAGACCGCACCTTGAAGAGGCTGCAGCTGCAGATGGATAACCTGGAGTCCAGGGTAGCACTGGAGTGCAAGGAAGGTAAGAGACAGAGAGGGGAGGGGAGGGCGAGCGGCGGAGAGGGGAGGGGAGGACGAGTGCTGGAGAGGGAAGGGGTGGGTGAGTGATGGAGAGGGGACAGGAGGGCGAGTGACAGAGAGAGAGACTGATTCATATGTCCATTCCGCATCCGCCCCTCTCCCCCATTCCCTCTCCCTGTCCCTCTGCTGCCCCCTTCCCATCCCCTCTCCCCACCCCCTCTCCCCATCCCTCCCTCCCTGTCCATCCCCTCGCGTCCCTCTGTCCCTCCTCTCCCCGTTCCCCCCCCCACCTCCCCGTTTCCCCCCCCACCTCCCCGTCACCCCCCTTCTCCCCGTTCCCCCCCTTCTCCCCGTTCCCCCCCTTCTCCCCGTTCCCCTCCGTCTCCCCGTCCCCCTCCGTCTCCCCGTCCCCCTCCTCTCCTCACCTCTCTCCTTCTCTCTTCCCCTCTCCCTTCTCCCTCTCCCCCTCCCCTTACCTCTCCCCTCTCCCCTCTCCCCTGCCCCTCTCCCACAGTGCGGCGCTCCCTCAGCATTGACTGTCCCACAGTGCGGCGCTCCCTCAGCACCGACCCTCCCACAGTGCAACGCTCCCTCAGCACCGACCCTCCCGCAGTGCAACGCTCCCTCAGCACTGACCCTCCGATTGTGATTGAACTGAATTGGAAAAACAGTCGGAGGGGGAGATGAGTAGAATTTGATTTGTTGATGCAGCATGTTGTTGTGATCTGGAAGGTGGTGGGAGCACATTCACCCTCGGAAAGGATCATAGAATCCCAGCAGTGCAGAAGGAGACCGTTTAGCCCATTGATTCTGTACTAACCACAATTCCACCCAGCCCCTATTGCCATAAACCCACACTTACCCTGTTAATTGCCCGGTATTAAACGACAATTTAGCATGGCCAATGCACATAAACCTGCACATCTTTGGACTGTGAGAGGAAACTGGAGCACCCAGACGAAACCCACGCAGACACGGGGAGAATGTGCAGACTCCACTCAGACAGTGACCCATGACAAGCACTGAACCCATGTCCCTGGCACTGTGAAGCAGCAGTGCTAACCGTTATGTCACCCTGCTGCCCTTCAAGCGGGGAATTGAAGAATTATTGCAAGCACTAGGTAGGAGTAGAGTTGGGGACAATTGAGGAGTTAGTTTAAAGGCGCTAGCATCAGTCTGATGGGCCTTCTCCAGTATGTGTTGCTGTGTGTGAATGGCCTTGAGTGAAGGGAGAGGTGGTGGTGGGATGGGAAGGGCATCCTCTCAGAGACAGCGCTTGTTGTTTGATGCTCTGAACTGAATCTGAAACTAGGGTTGTTATTGGGTTGTTTCAGCCTTTGCTGAGCTGCAGACGGACATTCACGAACTGACCAACGAGCTGGACACCGTGGGCATCCCCTTTCTGGATTACAAGACCTATGCCATCCGCGTCCTCTTCCCGGGGATCGAGGACCATCCTGTCCTGAAGGAACTTGATGTAAGGAGGCTTTCCCTGAGTAAGCTCAGGAGGGGGAATGTTGGTGAGAAGGAATAGAGTAAAGCTCCCTCTACACTGTCCCCATCAAACACTCCCAGGACAGGGAGAGCACGGGGTTAGATACAGAGTAAAGCTCCCTCTACAGTGTCCCCCCATCAAACACTCCCAGGACAGGTATAGCACGGGGTTAGATACAGAGTAAAGGTCCCTCTACACTGTCCCCATCAAACACTCTCAGGACAGGTACAGCACAGGGTTAGATACAGAGTAAAGCTCCATCTACACTGTCCCCATCAAACACTCCCAGGACAGGTACAGCACGGGGTTAGATACAGAGTAAAGCTCCCTCTACAGTGTCCCCCCATCAAACACTCCCAGGACAGGTACAGCACGGGGTTAGATACAGAGTAAAGCTCCATCTACACTGTCCATCTACACTATTAGGAATAATAGTAGGAGGGATTACTATTTAAAGGGCGAAAAGCTGCAGCATGATACAGTGCAGAGGGACCTGGGGGTCCTTGTGCATGAATCGCAAAAACCCAGTCTGCAGGTGCAGCAGGTGATCAAGAAGGCGAATGGGATGCTGGCCTTTATAGCGAGGGAGATAGAATATAAAAGCAGGGAGGTCTTGCTGCAACTGTACAGGGCACTAGTGAGGCCACAGCTGGAGTACTGTGTGCAGTTTTGGTCACCGCACTTGCACAAGGATATTTTGGCCTTGGAGGGGGTGCAGAGGAGGTTCACTAGGCTGATACCGGAGATGAGGGGGTTGGACTATGAAGAGAGACTAAATAGACTGGGTCTGTACTCGTTGGAGTTTAGAAGGATGAGGGGGGATCTGAAAGAGATGTATAGGATAATGCAGGGGATGGATAGGGTAGAGGTAGAGAGATTCTTCCCGCTCAGAAAGGACAGCAGGACTAGAGGGCACAGCCTCAAGATAAGGGGGGGCGCAGTTTAGGATGGAGTTGAGAAGGAACTTCTTCACTCAAAGGGTGGTGAATCTCTGAATTCTCTGCCTGTTGAAGTGGTGGAGGCTACCTCGCTAAATATATTTAAGACACGGGTAGATAGGTTTTTGGTAGGCAAGGGGATTAAGGGTTATGGGGAGAAAGCGGGAAAGTGGAACTGAGCCACTTCAGTTCAGCCATGATCTTATTGAATGGCGGGGCAGGCTCGAAGGGTTAGATGGCCTACTCCTGCTCCTACTTCTTATGTTCTTATATTCCCCCATCAAACACTCCCAGGACAGGTACAGCACGGGGTTAGATACAGAGTAAAGCTCCCTCTACACTGTCCCCATCAAACACTCCCAGGACAGGTACAGCCCGGGGTTAGATACAGAGTAAAGCTCCCTCTACACTGTCCCCATCAAACACTCCCAGGACAGGTACAGCCCGGGGTTAGATACAGAGTAAAGCTCCCTCTACACTGTCCCCCATCAAACACTCCCAGGACAGGCACAGATGCATTTTGGTAGATTAAAGCAGGGCAGGACTAACTCAGTTAATGGTAGGCTTTTGGGGAAAGTTACAGAATAGAGATGTAGGGGTTCATGTTCATAGCTCCTTGAAGGTGGAGTCACAGTGGACAGAGTGGTGAAGAAGGCATTCAGCATGCTTGGTTTCATCGGTCAGAACTTTGAATACAAGAGTTGAGGCTTCTTGTTGAAGTTGTACAAGACATTGGTAAGGCCATACTTGGAATACTGTGTACTGTTCTAGTCACCCTATTATAGAAAGGATATTATTAAATTAAAAAGAGTGCAGAAAAGATTTACTATGATGCTACCAAGATTTGATGGTTTGAGTTGTAAGGAGAGGCTGGATAGACTGGGACTTTTTTCTCTGGAGCGTAGGAGGCTGAGGGGTACCTTATAGAGGTCTATAAAATAATGCGGGGCATAGATCAGCTAGATAGTCAATATCTTTTCCCAAAAGTAGGGGAGTCTAAAACTAGAGGGCATAGGTTTAAGGTGAGAGGGGAGAGATACAGAAGTGTCCAGAGGGGCAATTTTTTTCACACAGAGGGTGGTGAGTGTCTGGAACAAGCTGCCAGGAGTAGTAGTGGAGGAGGGTATAATTTTGTCTTTTAAAAAGCATTTCGACAGTTACATGGGTACGATGGGTATAGAGGGGTATGGGCCAAATGTGGGCAATTGGGACTAGCTTAGGGGTTTTAAACAAAAGGGGCAGCATGGACAAGTTGGGCCAAAGGGCCTGTTTCCATGCTGTAAACCTCAATGACCCAATGTTATTTAACCTTTCTGATGCGAGATCCTTACTGGGATGGGTTGTCTGTAAGGGAATCAGCCAGGGTAGCATCAGAATAATCAAATTGAGAGTGATAGTAACCTTAGTACTGCAGGGTAGTATATTAACCAGAACCTTTTGCTGACTTTCCCCCTCCGTTTCACTCCCTCTTCCTCCGTTTCTCCTTCATGCTTTGTACCTCATTCCTTCTGTACCTGCATTCTGCTTTCCATCCATCCTTATCTCTCCCTCCCTCTCTGTACCTTCCTCCATCTCTGTATCTCTATTCTTCTCTCCTTCCATCTCCTTCCCTCTTTCTCCCTCCTTCTCTTCCCCTCTTCCTTTCTCTCTGCTTCCTTGTCTTTCTGTTTTTCCCTCTCTCTTCCCCTTTCCTTTCTCTCTCTCCTTCTCCCTCCCCCCCTTTCCACCCCTCTCCTACCCTTTCTCCCTCCCTGTCCTTCCCTCTCTCCAACCTCTCTCGCCCTCTCTCTCTTCCTCCCTCTCTCACCCTCTTTCTCCCTCTCTTTCTTCCTCCCTTTCTCTTTTCACTCCTCCCTCTCTCTCTCTTTCTCACCCTCCCTCTCTTTCTCTCCTGCTCCCTACCTCCTCCCTCTCACACTCTCCCTTTCTCTCTCCCTCTCTTTCTCTCCTGCTCCCTACCTCTCCCTCCTCCTTCTCCCTGCCTCCTCCCTCTCACACTCTCCCTTTCTCTCTCCCTCCCCCTCTCCCTCCTTGCCCCTCTTCCCCCCTCTCTTTCTTTTGCTTCCCAGGCTCCGGCCAATGTGGAGAAGGGCCTGAGGATCTTTGGCCAGCTGTTAAATAACAAAGTCTTCCTGCTCACCTTTGTGCGCACACTGGAGGCTCAGCGCAGTTTTTCGATGCGAGACCGTGGGAACGTGGCATCGCTGGTAATGACAGCTCTGCAAGGGAAGATGCAGTACGCCACTGTGGTCCTTAAGCAGCTGCTGTCCGACCTCATTGAGAAGAACCTGGAGAACAAGAATCATCCCAAGTTGTTGCTGCGGAGGTCAGTCAAATCCTGCGCTGCCTCCCCCAGGCCGCTCCTCCCAACACCCCCATCCCACGTGCGGCGCTCCCTCGGCACTGACCCTCCCACAGTGCGGCGCTCCCACAGTAATGCCCTGGGTTCTGTGCTGAAATCTTATACGTGAACCTGAACCCATGACCTCTCATCTTGGGGGAATGGGAGATTTCCACTAAGCCGTTACTGCCTTTGAGAAAGGCCACTTGACACCTCGGGCATGCCCCCCCCTACCTCAGTATGATTTTGGTTTATCACCCACCTCAACACCTCTCCCCACTCCCCCACCCCCCAAACAAACTCTTCAGTATCTGAAAATCCCTCGCACATACTCACCAGACGAGCTTCCTCTGGGCTCGAGAATTCCAAATATTGCCCAGCCTCAGAGCGAAGAGATTTCTCCATGTCTCAGTCCAAAATGGCCGCCCTCTTTTCCAGAGACTGTGGCCTCCCCTCTCCGTGTTCCAGATTCTCCAGCTGGGACAGCAATGAGGAGGGGGAAATAGCCTCTCAATATTGACCCTGTCAAACTCCTCCTTCAGAACTCTCTATGTTGCTGGCTGTGTTTCTGACCGTTCCGTTTGTATCTGTTACAGGACAGAGTCAGTGGCAGAGAAGATGCTAACAAACTGGTTCACATTCCTGCTGTACCGATTCCTGAAGGTAGGAGAGACCTCAAGCCCAGAAATTCCTTCCTTTCTCTCCTCCCTAGCCCTTTGTCACCGCCCCCGCCCCGGTGTCTGGATTTGCACCTAATCCTCATTCACACATCACCCCCTGTGCTCACTGACCCACACTGGCTCCCGGTCCAATAACACCTCCATTTCCAAATCCTTCCATGGCCCCTTCACCCTCCTCCCCATCTCTGTAACCCCCTCCAACCCTCCCCATCTCTGTAACCCCCTCCAACCCTCCCCATCTCTGTAACCCCCTCCAACCCTCCCTATCTCTGTAACCCCCTCCAACCCTCCCTATCTCTGTAACCCCCTCCAACCCGCCCTATCTCTGTAACTTCCTCCAGCCCCGGCAACACTCCCTACCTCTGTAACTTCTTCCAGCCCTTACAACACTCCCTATCTCTATGACCTCCTCCAGCCCCTACAACCCTCCCCATCTCTGTAACCTCCTCCAGCTCTATAACCCTCCCTATCTCTGTAACCTCCTTCAGCCCCTACAACCCTCCCTATCAGTCACCTCCTCCAGCCCCTACAGCCCTCTCTCTCTCTCCGTAACCCCCTCCAATTCCGACAACCCTCCCAATCTCTGTAACCTCCTCCGGCCCCAATAACCCTCCCTAACTCTGTAATCCCCTCCAGCCCCTACAACCCTCCCTAACTCTGTAACCTCCTATAACTCTCTGGGATCTCTGCGCTCCTCCAATTCCGGCCTCTTGAGCAACCCCCGATTTTCGTTGCTCTCCCATTGGCGGCCTTGCCTTCAGCTGCTTGTGGGCTAAGCTCTGGAATTCCCTCCCTAAACCCCTCCATCTCTCTCTGTCTCTATCCATCAGTTAAGACCTATCCAACCTCTTGACCCAGAGAGTGGGGTGAATGTGGAAGTTGCTTACTCAGGGAGTGGCTGAGGTGAATCGTGTAGGTGTCAGAGGGGGCAGGGATAAACACACGATAGGGAAAGTAATAGAAGAAGCTGGGGGAGAGTTGCTGGGGGCTTGCCACCAGCTTTTTGTGGGGTAATTAGGCTTGGTCAATAATGTTGGCTGTGTCAGTGACAAATGTGTCCTGAGGATGAATTCTTTAAACAAACCTCACCTTCTGCAGCATCACAGACACAGCAGCACAGTGGACAGTCACACAGACGTGCCGTGTTTCTGTTACCTCGGTAACATGGTGTGGTGTAAAGCTAGGCTCCGTGATGCCTATTGTACAGTACATGGGGGTTGGGGGGGGAAGTGGGAGCTCCGTGACCATGTTAGGCCCAAAGTGGTATTGGTTGTACCCCTGCGAGTGACCCCTTCTGGCGGACAAGCTTCGTCAGGCGCTGCACAGGCGTTAGTGCGTACGTAACTGTGAGATGCCTGCAGTCTGGGCGTACTGTAGCACCATAGTCCACATAGGCAATGCTGCTCTCATGGCTGGCTGGTGTGTGCTTGCCCTTAAATGGCAGTTGGTGGGGCAAGGAACATGCGGATGGCATGTGAACGGTTCCTGGTGTGGAGAGATTGTTGGGGACTGTCACTTGGGCTGGGGTGGGTCTTGTTCGGCTGTGGTTTAGTGCAGGGCAGGAGTAGGGAATGTGGAATCTGAAGATGCATTTGCCCACCCTGACTGCTCGCGCCAGCTTGTTGAACCTCTGGCGCTACCGTGTCGAAGCTTTCAGGGGTTAAACCCTGATGTTGCCTTCGAGCCTGCCATTTCCCCCGCAGTGTGTCCAGAGGGCTCCCTGGCCCACAATGTTTTGGAAGAATACGAGTTGATCTCATTGATTCACTGAAGGAGGCCATTCAACCCTTCACATCCATACTGACTCTCTGAATGACCAAAGCACCACCTCCCCCACCCCTTCCTCCCCAACCCTCCCCTTCCCCCATGACCCTGCCCATTCTTCCCTTTCCAGATAATGATCCAAATCCCTTTTGGGAAGCCCCGATTGAACCTGCTTCCCCCACACTCCCAGGCAGCGCCTTCTGGACTTTAACCACTCGCTGTGTGAAAACTCTCTCCCCGTGTCTCTGTCACTTCTTTCTCCAATTGCTTCCAATCTGTGCCCTTCAGCCCCACTGACTATTCCTTCGCATTCACTTGACCAAAGCCCCCTCATGATAGTGACAGCCTCGATTAAATCTCCCTCCTTAACTTTCTCTGCTCCAAGGAGAATGACCCAACCTTCTCCCAGTCACTGACTCTCTATCCGGCTGAATGTCCTCTCATCCTTGGGGACTATTCTGGGTAAATCTCCCTCTGCACACACCCTCCCCCAGGCCCGCCATCCTTCCAAAAGTGCAGAGACCCCAGAGATCCAGTTGAGGCCTGACGAGTGTTCTTGTTCTAACTCTCCCTATTACCTGATGTAGGAGTGTGTGGGGGAGCCTCTCTTTATGCTGTACTGCGCCATCAAGCAACAGATGGAGAAAGGGCCGATAGATTCCATCACTGGTGAGGCCCGGTACTCCCTCAGTGAGGACAAACTCATCCGTCAGCAGATCGACTACAAGATGCTGGTGAGTCCAAACCCCACTCCGAACACAAGAACAAGAGGAGGCCATTCTGCCCCTCTCAAGCCTATTACACAGTGACAGGAGGAGGCCATTCTGCCCCTCTTGAGCCTGTTACACGGGAACAGGAGGCCATTCAGCCCCTCTTGAACCAGTTACACAGAAACAGGGGGAGGCCATTCAGCCCCTCTTGAACCAGTTACACAGAAACAGGGGGAGGTCATTCAGCCCCTCTCAAGCCTGTTACACAGGAACTGGAGGAGGCCATTCAGCCCCTCTTGAGCCTGTTACATAGGAACAAGAGGAGGCCCATTCAGCTGCTTGAAACTATTTATAATTATTAATTTGTGATCATCTACTCTCTGGGAGGGACCCTCCACACTTCTATGAGGAAGTATTTTCTTAGTTACCCTGTGAATGACCTGGCCCTGAATTTAAGATTATTTCTGCGTTAGACCACAAAGGCTTGGGCTGGCGAGGGGTGGTGAAATGCAGGGTTTAATTTGTACCTCACTGCTCCCCTGCGTTTCTGCAGACGCTGACCTGCATCTGCCCTGAGAATGAGGATGAGAACACCACGCAGATTCCTGTCAAGGTGCTGAACTGTGACACCATCACCCAGGTCAAGGAGAAACTGCTCGACGCCATCTACAAAGGGGTTCCCTACTCCCAGCGTCCCAAAGCAGAGGACATGGATCTGGGTATGTGGAGAGCCCAACACCACACACATTTCACCTACTTTATGTCTATAGGCACACTCTCGCACACACTCTCACATACTCACACACACACACACCCTGTCTCTCACACATTCTCACACACACACAGACTCCCTCTCACACACACTCTCTCACACACACTCTCACACACAGACTCTCTCACACTCTCTCTCTCTCACACTCTCTCTCTCTCTCTCTCTCTCATGCACTTTCTCTCTCAAACATTTCTCTCTCTCATGCACACACTCTCTTCTCTCTCTCACACACACACACACACTCACATTTGGTAGTAAAAGTCTATCTGGGGCAGTCCGTGTGGGTGAGGGAGCAGTTTCCTGGTGGGCTGAGAGGGTGGAGATTGCCACTAGCCGCTGGGAGTTTGCTGGAGGGGTTGTGGTGTTGACTGCGATTGTTTCTTTCTCCCTCTCGCCGCGGACAGAGTGGAGGCAGAGTCGAGGAAGCCGCCTAATCCTCCAGGACGAGGATGTTACGACCAAGATCGAGTACGACTGGAAGCGGCTGAACACATTGTCACATTACCAGGTGAGTCCAACATGAGGATCCCCCTCTCCAACTGTACCACTGGAACAGAAGGAGGCCATTCAGCCCCTCTCCAGCATGTACTACAGGAACAGGAGGAGGCCATTCAGCCCCTCTCCAGCCTGTTACACAGAAACAGGAGGAGGCCATTCAAGCCTCTTCAGCCTGTTACACAAGAACAGGAGGAGGTCATTCAGCCCCTCATTCAGTGCCACACTGTGGGACGGTCAGTGCTGAGAGAGCGCGCACTGTGAGAGGGTCAGTGCTGAGGGAGTGCCACACTGTGGGAGGGTCAGTGCTGTGGGAGCGCCGCACTGTGGGAGGGTCAGTGCTGTGGGAGCACTGCACTGTGGGAGGGTCAGTGCTGAGGGAGCGCCGCACTGTGGGAGGGTCAGTGCTGTGGGAGCGCCGCACTGTGGGAGGGTCAGTGCTGTGGGAGCGCCGCACTGTGGGAGGGTCAGTGCTGTGGGAGCGCCGCACTGTGGGAGGGTCAGTGCTGAGGGAGTGCCGCACTGTGGGAGGGTCAGTGCTGAGGGAGCGCTGCACTGTGGGAGGGTCAGTGCTGAGGGAGCACCGCATTGTGGGAGGGTCAGTGCTGTGGGAGCGCTGCACTGTGGGAGGGTCAGTGCTGAGGGAGAGCCGCACTGTGGGAGGGTCAGTGCTGAGGGAGCGCTGCACTGTGGGAGGGTCAGTGCTGAGGGAGGGCTGTACTGTGGGAGGGTCAGTGCTGAGGGAGGGCTGTACTGTGGGAGGGTCAGTGCTGAGGGAGCGCTGCACTGTGGGAGGGTCAGTGCTGAGTGAGCGCCGCACTGTGGGAGGGTCAGTGCTGAGGGAGCGCCGCACTGTGGGAGGGTCAGTGCTGAGGGAGCGCCGCACTGTGGGAGGGTCAGTGCTGAGGGAGAGCCGCACTGTGGGAGGGTCAGTGCTGAGGGAGCGCCGCACTGTGGGAGGGTCAATGCTGAGGGAGCGCCGCACTGTGGGAGGGTCAGTGCTGAGGGAGCGCCGCACTGTGGGAGGGTCAGTGCTGCGTGGTTGGAGGCGGGGTTCTCCCCAGTGTCTTGGCACTGCCATGGATCCTTCGTCCAACACTGCCTTAAAAAGGACCACCTTTACTGTGGGTGGTTAGGACGTTCCTGTTTGTGGGATCTTGCTGTACAAATTAGCTGCTGCATTTCCTCATCCCCATGCTTCAAGAGGACTAGGTCCCTCATTGGCTGCGAGATATTCTGGAGTGTCTAATGTGGTGAGAGGAGAAGGAAAGCAGGTTGCTAGCCTTGAGTGGAGGGCTCACACTGCATGTCTTGGTTGAATATCTTGCTGTTGTGGCCTTGCTCACTTGTGCATTATTCGCACCCACAGGTGACAGACGGGTCAGCAGTGGCTCTGGTCCCCAAGCAGATTTCAGCTTACAACATCGCAAATTCCTTCACCTTCACTCGATCCCTCAGCCGCTACGGTAAACAAACTCTCTTCAATACACAGCTTCACGCTGGACTGAGAGAAATGGGGAGAAGGTGGGGATTGAGGGATAAGGGGAGAAGGTGGGGATTGAGGGATACGGGGAGAAGGTGGGGAGTGAGGGATACGGGGAGAAGGTGGGGAGTGAGGGATACGGGGAGAAGGTGGGGATTGAGGGATACGGGGAGAAGGTGGGGATTGAGGGATACGGGGAGAAGGTGGGGATTGAGGGATACGGGGAGAAGGTGGGGATTGAGGGATACGGGGAGAAGGTGGGGATTGAGGGATACGGGGAGAAGGTGGGGATTGAAGGAAAAGGGGTAGAAGGTGGGATTGAGGGATATGGGGAGAAAGTGGATTTGAGGGTTGGGGAGAAGATGGGGATTGAAGGATACGGGAAGGTAAAGTGGGGGTTATGTGATGAGGGTGTGGACATGGGGTGAGGATGGTGGATACGAGAAGGGGATGTGAATGGAGGCAAGCATGAGGGATATGGAGAGAGGATGTGGGAAATGTGAAGAGGGTGTATATGGGAAGAGGGTGTGGATATGAGGAAATGGTGGTGGATATGGGGAGAGGGTGATGGATATAGGGCAAGGGTGTTGGATATGGGGCGAGGGTGGTTGATTTTGGTAGACGGTGTGGGATACAGGGAGAGGGTATGGGATACAGGGAGAGGGTGTAGATATGATCAGGGGGCTGGAATATAGGTAGAGTGCGTGGATGTCAGTAGAGGGTGAGGAAAATTGGGTAGAGGTGGGTGATATGGCTGAGGCAGTGGATACAGGGAAAGGCTGTGGATACGGGGAGAAGCTGGTAGATACAGGAAAAGGACAGTGGAGTTGGGGACTGAATGGATATGAAGAGATGGTGGTGGATACAGAGATATGGTGGAGAATACGGGAAGAGAATGATGGCTATGAGAGGGTGGTGGATATAAGGAGAGGATGGTGAATACAGGGGAGGGTGCTGGACATAGAAGGAGTGCACTGGATATGGGTATAAGGTGATGGATATGGCTACAGGGTGGATATGGCTTCAGGGTGGATATGCATAAGTATGGTGGTTACAGGGACAGGATGGATATGCGGACTGGGTGGTAGATATGGGAACAGGGTAGATGCGGGGAGGGTGGTGGGTATGGATATAAGGTGGAAAGGAGACAGGTGGATATGAGGACTAGTTGGTGGATATGGGGAAAGATTGGGAGCAAATGAATAAGTAACATTAACAAGAAACTTTCACTGCTGCTCCGCCGTTTCAGAGAGTATGCTCCGGACAGCCAGCAGTCCGGATAGCATGCGTTCCCGAGTTCCTATGATTACTCCCGATCAGGAGACAGGCACCAAACTTTGGCACTTGGTCAGGAACCATGACCATACAGATCAGAAGGAGGGCGACCGGGGCAGTAAGATGGTGTCGGAGATTTATCTGACCAGACTGTTGGCTACAAAGGTATTAAATCATCACCTGTTCGAGTACCTGCGACACACTGAGAAATCCCACATCCAATCTCTCTTATTCACTCTCACTCTCTGTCTTTCTCTCAAACTCTGTGTCTCTCTCTCATTCTCTGTCCCTCTCTTGCTCTTTATCTGTCTTTCTCTCATTCCCTTTTGCTGTCTTTCTCTCCCTCAATCTCTATCTCTCTTCCTCCCCCCAAGATATTCACATTCTCTGCTACACACCATGTTTCCCCTTTCCCATCTCCTCTTTTTCCCTTCTCCTTCTCTGTCTTTCCCCTCATGCTCAGTCCTCACCTTCCCCTTCTCTTTCTTGTTGTCTCTCTGCCCCTTTTCTCTGCTTCCTCTCCTTCCCTCTCCAACGATCTCACCCTCTCTCCCTTCCCTCCTCTCTATCCCCTCTCTCCTTCCACACTCTCCCTCCATTCTCTCTGTCTTTTTCTGACTTTCCCCACTTTCTCTCTTACCCCCCTCTCTCATCCTCCTCTCCTCCTCCCCCTATTTCGCTCTTTTTTTCTAAGGAAATTCGATATGTTCACTGTGACTCTCACCAGTTTTTAACAGGTGCACCATAGAAAACATTTCTTCTGGATGTATCACAGCTTGTTATGGCTCCTGCTCTGCCCAAGACTGCAAGAAACTACAAAGGGTCGTGAATGTAGCCCAGTCCATCACACAAACCAGCCTCCCATCCATTAACTCTGTCCACATTTCCTGCTGCCTCGGCAAAGCAGCTAGCATAATTAAGGACCCCACATACCCAGGACATTTTCTCTTCCACCTTCTTCCTTCGGGAAAAAGATACAAAAGTCTGAGTCACATACAAACCGACTCAAGGGCAGCTTCTTTCTTGCTGCCATCAGACTTTTGAATGGACCTCCTTGCATTGAGCTGATCTTTCTCTACACCCTAGCGATGACTCTAACACTATATTCTACACCCTTTCCTTTCCTTCTCTATGAACGGTATGTTTTATCTGTATAGTGCACAAGAAACAATACTTTTCACTGTATCCCAATACATGTGACAATAATAAATCAAATCATATCTCACTGTTTCCATAGGGTACTCTGCAGAAGTTTCTGGATGATCTGTTTGAGACGGTGTTCAGCACGGCTCACCGGGGCAGTGCGCTGCCCCTGGCCATTAAATACATGTTCGACTTCCTGGACGAACAGGCAGACCAACAGCTGATCAGTGATCCTGATGTTCGACACACATGGAAGAGCAACTGGTGAGAGACAGCTTCACAATGTAGTGAATCCTCCCTATCTCTGTAATATCCTCTGGCCCCTACAACCCTCCCTATCTCTGTAATCCCCTCCAGCCCCTACAACCCTCCCTATCTCTGTAATATCCTCTGGCCCCTACAACCCTCCCTATTTCTGTAATTCCCTCCGGCCCCTACAACCCTCCCTATCTCTGTAATTCCCTCCGGCCCCTACAACCCTCCCTATCTCTGTAATCCCCTCCAGCCCCTACAACCCTCCCTATCTCTGTAACCCCCGCCAGTCCCTAAAACCCTCCCTATCTCTGTAACCCCCACCAGTCCCTAAAACCCTCCCTATCTCTGTAATCCCCTCCAGCCCCTACAACCCTCCCTATCTCTGTAACCCCCACCAGTCCCTAAAACCCTCCCTATCTCTGTAATCCCCTCCAGCCCCTACAACCCTCCCTATCTCTGTAACCCCCACCAGTCCCTAAAACCCTCCCTATCTCTGTAATCCCCTCCAGCCCCTACAACCCTCCCGTTCTCTGTAATTCCCTCCGGCCCCTACAACCCTCCCTATCTCTGTAATCACCTCCAGCCCCTACAACCCTCCCTATCTCTGTAATTCCCTCCGGCCCCTACAACCCTCCCTATCTCTGTAACCCCCGCCAGTCCCTAAAACCCTCCCTATCTCTGTAACCCCCGCCAGTCCCTAAAACCCTCCCTATCTCTGTAACCCCCGCCAGTCCCTAAAACCCTCCCTATCTCTGTAACCCCCGCCAGTCCCTACAACCCTCCCTATCTCTGTAACCTCCTCCAACCTCTACAACACTCCCCATCTCTAACCTCCTCCAGCTCCTACAACCCTCCCCATCTCTGTAACATCATCCAGCCCCTACACCCCTCCCTATCTCTGTAACCTCCTCAGCCCTACAAGCCCCCCATCTCTGTAACCGCCTACAGCCCTCCCCATCTCAGTAACATCCTCCAAGACCTACAAACCTCCCCCATCTCTAACCTCCTCCAGCCCCTACCCAATCTTTCTAACCTCCTTCAGTCCCTATAACCCTCTCTATCTCTATAACCTCTTCCAGCCACCAAAAACCTATCTCTGGAACCTCCTCCAGCCCCTACAAAGGCCCCCACAGTGAGTGGTTGAGGTGCATAGTGTCAGGGAAGCTGGATAAACACGTGAGGGAGAAAGGGAATATGGGGTTGACAGGGTAGATTTAGATGGTGATTGTGTGGGGCTAAATAGCCTGTTTCTATGCTGTCCAATTTACGTATACAATCACTGGATCAAACTTAAAACCCAGTCTCCAAGTGGGATTGTAAGCTCCCCCAGTTGTTGCTCCACGGATATTGACCACCTGTTTTTCTCTCTCTCTCTCTCTCCCTCCCCGCTGTTCTGTCCTTTCCAGCCTCCCGTTACGTTTCTGGGTGAATGTCATCAAGAATCCCCAGTTTGTCTTCGACATCCACAAGAGCAGCATCACGGATGCCTGCCTCTCGGTTGTGGCGCAGACCTTCATGGACTCGTGCTCCACCTCCGAGCATCGTCTGGGCAAGGACTCACCCTCCAACAAGCTTCTCTATGCCAAAGACATCCCCAACTACAAGACCTGGGTGGAAAGGTGGGTGGCAGGCCTCCTGTTCACTGGTCTGGGAAGAGTGAATATGTGTGTGTGTATGTGTGTGTCTGTGTGTGGGGAGGGGGAAGGGCAGGGGGTTCAGGAGTGGGTGGGGGTTCAGGGGGAATCAGGTATGACACCTGAACCACACCAAGCAGCGTATGTTCCCAGAGAGATGCAGGGAGAGTGGAGAGATACAGAGGGGGTGAGAGGCAGAGGGGCAGAGGGGATTGGGGCAGTGAGGGTTAGCAACACTGCAGGCTATGGACCAAATGCTGGTAAATAGGATTAGTATAGGATTAGGCAATTGCAGAGCCTCTGGCTCTGATCTTCAGGTCGTTGTTGGTCACCGGTATAGTGCCAGAAGATTGGAGGTTAGCGAATGTTGTCCCATTGTTTAAGAAGGGGAACAGAGACTTCCCCGGGAATTATAGACCGGTGAGTCTTACTTCTGTTGTGGGCAAGGTTTTAGAAAAAATTATTAGGGATAGGATTTATAGTTATTTGGAGAGTAATGAATTGATTAGAGATAGTCAGCATGGTTTTGTGGAGGGTAGGTCGTGCCTTACTAACCTTATTGAGTTTTTTGAGAAAGTGACCAAAGAGGTGGATGGGGGTAAGGCAGTTGACGTGGTATATATGGACTTTAGTAAGGCGTTTGATAAGGTTCACCATGGAAGGCTTCTGCAGAAATTGAAATGTATGGGATTGAGGGTGATCTAGGAAATTGGATTAGGAATTGGCTGGCGGATAGGAGACAGAGGGTGGTGGTTGATGGTAAGTATTCGACATGGAGTTCAGTTACGAGTGGTGTGCCTCAGGGATCCGTTTTGGGGCCACTGCTGTTTGTAATTTTTATAAATGATCTGGATGAGGGTATAGTTGGGTGGATTAGTAAATTTGTTGATGACACCAAAGTCGGAGGTGTGGTAGATAGTGAGGAAGGGTGTCTTAGTCTACAGGGAAACTTGGACAAGTTGCAGAGCTGGGCCGAGAGGTGGAGGATGGAGTTTAATGTGGAAAAGTGTGAGCTAATTCACTTTGGCAGGAATAACGGATGTGTAGAGTATAGGGCTAACGGTAGGACTCTGAATAGTGTGGATGAACAGAGGGATCTAGGTGTATGTGTACATAGATCCCTGAAAGTTGGGAATCAAGTAGATAGGGTTGTTAGGAAGGCATACGGTGTCTTGGCGTTTATTGGTAGGGGGATTGAATTTAGGAGCCGCAGCGTCATGTTGCAACTGTACAAAACTCTGGTGCGGCTGCACTTGGAGTATTGTGTGCAGTTCTGGTCCCCACATTATAGGAAGGATGTGGAGGCTTTGGAGAGGGTGCAGAGGAGGTTTACCAGGATGTTGCCGGGTATGGAGGGGAGGTCCTATGAGGAGAGACTGAGGGATTTGAGGTTGTTTTCGTTAGAAAGAAGGCGGCTACAAGGGGACCTTATTGAAACATATAAGATGATTAGAGGTTTAGATAGGGTGGACAGTGATAGTCTTTTTCCTCGGATGGAGAAAGCTAACACGAGGGGGCATAGCTTTAAATTAAGGGGTGGTAGTTATAGGACGGATGTCAGGGGTAGGTTCTTTACCCAGAAGGTGGTGAGGGATTGGAATGCCCTGCCTGCTGCAGTTGTAAATGCGCTTAGTTTGGGGGCGTTTAAGAGATCCGTGGATAGGTTTATGGATGGTAAGGTTTGGTTTAGGTTAGAGGGTCATTGTTTTTTAACTGGTCGGCGCAACATCGTGGGCCAAAGGGCCTGTTCTGCGCTGTAATGTTCTATGTTCTATAGACATGGTGGGCCGAAGGGCCCATTTCTGTTTGACTCTGTGACAGCTAAACCCGGCCTGAGGGAGCTTCTGTGTCCCTTGTTTGGAGGGGAGAGGAAGCAGATCAGCCAGTGACCCTCCCAGTATGTGTATGGGTGAGAGAATTGGGCAGGAAATTGTGCCATGACTGGCATCATGGTGGATTCTGAGCTCCGCACGCTTCCTCAGGGGTGCAGTGGTGGGGGTGATGGGGGGTGATAGTGAGTCCGGACTCTGACCTCTGCCCTCCCACAGGTACTACCGGGACATCAGCAAGATGACGGCCATCAGCGACCAGGACATGGACGCCTATCTGGCGGAGCAGTCCCGTCTCCACGCCAACGAATTCAACACCCTGAGTGCCCTCAACGAACTCTACTTCTACATCAATAAGTACCGGGATGAGGTAAGCACTGACACTCACTGGCATTTCACCAGGGCGGCCTCTGTCAGTGGGCCCATGGTGCCAGCCTGGGGCTGGGGAGAGGAGGAGAAGAGTCATAGAATCCCTACAGTGCAGGAGGACGCCATTCGGCCCATCTAGTCTATACTGACTCTCAGATAGTGATTCTTACCCAGGCTCTATTCCTGTAACCCCACGTAACACTCTGCTAATTCCCCTACTACTTCCCTTAACCTACGCATCTTTGGACATTAAGGGGCAATTTAGCATGGCCTACACATCTTGGATACTAAGGGTCAACTTAGCATGGCCAATCCATTTAACCTACATGTCTTTGGACACTAAGGGGCAATTTAACATGGCCAATCCACTTAATCTGCACATCTTCGGACTGTGGGGAAGAAACAGAAGCACCCGGAAGAAACTCACGCAGACACGGGGAGAATGTGCAAACTCCACACAGATTGTAACTCAAGCTGTCAATTGAACCTGGGTCCTTGGCACTGAGACAGCAGTGCTAACCCACTGCGCCACCGTGCTGCCTTGGTGGAGGCGGGGTGGGGGGGTGGGTGGGGGTGGTGCGGGGTAGGGGCAGGGCGTGAGTGAATCCAAACGGCAGATCATGTGCCATTGATGCCAAGTTTGGCGATGGTGAGATGTCACTCATTAATGTCTATGTGGTTCTCAGGTTGTAACATGTGCTGCTTCACACCTCAATCCCTTCCCAACGATTCCTGGGGAGAAGGGGGGTTTTTGTCTTATGGGGAAAAGGTTGAGCAGGTCGGGGCCTGAACACACTGGAGTTTAGAAGAATGAGAGGGGATCTTACTGAAACATCTCAGATTCTGAAGGGAGGTTTGACAGGGTGGATGCTGAGAGGATGTTTCCTCCTCTCATGGGGGGGAATCTAGAACAGGTGGGGGGCACAATTTCAGAATGAGAATTTCTCCCATTTAAGACGGAAATGAGGAGGAATTTCTTCTCTGAGGGTGATCAGTCTGTGGAATTCCACCCCCCACCACCCCACCCCCAGACAGCAGTGGGGGCGGCAGTTCGTTGAATATATTCAAGGGTGAGTTAGACAGATTATCAGAGATTAAAGGGTAATTTAATTGAGTTTTTTTGAGGAGTTCAGAAAGGAATCGATAGGATAGAGAGAGAATCAAAGAGCGGCACAGTGGTTAGCTCTGCTGCCTCACAGCGCCAGGGACCCGGGTTCTGTTCCAGCTTTGGGTCACTGTCTGTGCGAAGTTTGCACATTCTCCCCATGTCTGTGTGGGTTTCCTCCAGGTGCTCTGGTTTCCTTCCACAGTCCAGAGATGTGTGGGTTAAGTTGATTGGCCATGCTAACTTACCACTTGGTGTCAGGGGGATTAGCCAGGGTAATATGTGGGGTTACAGGAATAGGGCCCGTTGTGGTTGGGTACAGAGTCAATGGGCCGAATGGCTGCTTCTGTACTTTAGGGATTCTATGAAAGGAACTGTTTCCTCTGTTTGTGTGGTGCATCTAAGGGAGGACACAATATTAAAATGAAAGCCAGGGCATTGGGGAGGTTATAGCTCGCCACATAATGGGTGCGTAAACTCTTTGCCACAGGAGAAGATTGTGTAATTCATTGTTTTAAACCGCTGAGTGCTCAGTTTTCTTTGCTCAACGTGGGGTTATGGAGCCAGGGGAGGGTGGATGGAGTAAGCTCAGCCATAGTCTGACCCAGTGGGGGAATGGACCTTGAGTGGCCCCAGGAAGGGTTAGCTTGTCTCCATTGTGCTCTGGAGAACAGAACTTCTGACAGTGATTCACATTAACTGGTCATTTTCTCAGCTAACTGAAGTCTTTTCTCTCCCACCACCTCTCCCAATTCCTCCCTCTCTCTCCATCTTGTGTGACTATCTCTCTCCATCTCTCTCATTAACTCCATCTTTCTATCTCTCTCTCTCATTATGTATCTCACCTCTATTGTCTGTCTCATCCAAATGTCTGTCTTAACGAATTCTGACTCCTACACTATTTCTCACTCTTTGTTTTCTCTCTCTCTCTCTCACACACACACACACACACAATATCACTCTCACAATTATCTCCTTCTTGCACAATATCTCTATCTTACACTTGTTACATAATAAACTTCAAAACTATCTGTCTCTCACACTATTTGTGTCTCATTATTTCTCTCCCTCACACCATCTCTCACACATCCTCTTTCTCTCACACCCTCTCTCTCTCACCTTCTCTCATACATTGTCTCACACCACACTCTCTCTCACACGGTCTTGTATTCTCTCACACACTCTCTTGTATTCTCTCAAATACTCACACACTTTCTCACTCACACACACTCTCTCACACTGTCTCGCACACTCTTTTGCACTCGCACTCACTCTCTTGCACACTCTTTCGTACACTCTCATGCTTTCTCTTGAGCTCTCTCACCACACACTCTCACACACACCTTCTTTCTCTCACTGTCTCTCTCACCCTCTCTCTCACACACACTTTCTCATACTCTTTCTCATGCATTCTCTCTTGCACACTTTCTCTCTCGCACTCTCTCTCACCACACACTCGCTGACCACACACTCTCCCTCACGCACACGCACTCTTTCTCACCACATTCTCTCTCGCACACACTCTCTCACTCTCTGCCTCACTATCTTTCTTTCTCTTTCCCACTGTACAGATCCTCACTGCCCTGGAGCGAGATGCTTATGCTCGTAAACACCGGCTGTGGCAGAAACTGGAGCAGGCGGTGAACCTGATGGCGGGCACCAGCTGAAGATGGCCCGTGGCTCGGGAGTCTGCCTTGAGGCTGCCGTGTGGCGGCAGGGGAGGAGAGGGCAGCATGGCGGAATGGGGAAGGGGTTGATGGGGAAGGGGGCAAGTGCCCACATGAGAAGCGGCAAAGCCCAGGCACGTTGACGTAACTGGCCACCTGGGGTTCAGAAGTTGGCGAATCGCCTCATCCTCCCCCAGGCGCACACGCCGTTGGGATTCGTATTTTCTTTTTTGATCGTTTCCGGAGCATTCTGCTGCAGCAGTGAGGAGAATGGTACACTTTTGGGAGGGGCTCTAGAAGGCGTTGGAGCTTCCGGAAGTCTCTGCTTGATGCCTGTCGAGAACCTCAGGAGCTGTTGTCATGGGCAACCAGAGCCAGAAGATGGCTGACTCAGGATAGCCCTAGCCTGAGCTGAAGGAGGCCCCAGAACTCTAGGGGCGGCTGTCTCTTCTGATTGCCATGTGCTCAATCATTTATTTATTGGTTGACCATTTTCGGGGTGTTTTTTTTAAAACAAGTCAACAGCTTCTCTTGCCGAAGCCTCCCAAACACCGTGAGGCCTGACTGACCACTGGACCAACACTGTGCTGGAGTTTTAATGTCCCTCTGCTTTCTCCTCCATTCCTTTCCCATTCCGTCCTGAAGGTGTCAACTCCCCTGGGTCTGGGGGAGGGCACCTTTTTGCAGCCCATGCTGGGCCGGGCACAGGATGTTTGGCGCTTGGGGGACAGGGAGGGGATTTGCGTCCCTCTCCAGTTCCACGCTCCTGCCGAAAGGGTCTGCCAAAGAGTGTCTGAGTGAAGTAAGGGGTGGGTGTTGAGGACCGGGGCTGGGAGGGGAGGGGGTTGCACAGTGGGAGGGGGGGGTTTGAGAATCCTGAATTTACAACAACCTCAGCGTCACGACAACACTGGAGGAGGCCATTCAGCCCATCCTCGGACAACACAGTCATCCCCTTCCTCCTGAATGCCATGACCGTTGGCCCTTCAGGCGCTCAGTAGGCCGCCATTAGATTCTTGCCCGCCCACCACACACCTCCCCACCTTCAACACCCTCCTGGCCTCGCGTTCACCCCCTCCCCCCCACAGAACCGAGGTGGAGGTGCTGGCAATACTACCTGACTATCCCTCACCCAGTTGTGCCAGCTTGCGGGGGAGTGTGTTTGGCATTCCCCTCACACAGGCAGCTGCTGGTGACTCGTAGCTGCCGCCAAGCCTTCTGGGTACCCTTTGGCCAGGCCATGTGATATACTACTCAGGAGGAGGTGACGCCACCGCGCCCCCCCCCCCCCCCCCCCCCAAAACCTGGCAGCAGCAAGACACCCCTCTCCACTCTGTCCTCCGCAACCCAGCGACAGATAACGAGTTTTGTTTCTGCGACAGTGCTGTCCTGTAATAGAGTTAATATAATTTTGATTTTTTTTAATATATATTTATATATATAATTTATTATTGCACTGTATCTCGGGCAGTCACAGCAGCTGTCTTGGCTTGTGTGTTACCTTTTCCAACATTGCTCACAGAATGAATGACCTCCCCTCTATCTCACCATTACATCATTATTAGGGAGCAAGTGGTCAGGACATTAGTATTAGAATGTCGATTGGGGTACAGGTTTGTCACTGTATAACACTGGGGTACAGTACTGATGGGGACGGGTTTGTCGCTCTATAACACTGGGGTACAGTACTGGCGGCGACGGGTCTGTCGCTGTACAACACTGGGGTACCGTACTGGTGGGGACGGGTCTGTGACTGTATTACACTGGGGTACAGTACTGGTGGGAACGGGTCTGTCGCTGTATAACACTGGGGTACAGTACTGGCGGGGACGGGTCTGTCGCTGTATAACGCTGGGGTACAGTACTGGCGGGGACGGGTCTGTCGCAGTACAACACTGGGGTACAGTACTGGCGGCGACAGGTCTGTCGCTGTACAACACTGGGGTACAGTACTGGTGGGGACGGGTCTGTCGCTGTATAACACTGGGGTACAGTACTGGCGGCGACGGGTCTGTCGCTGTACAACACTGGGGTACAGTACTGGCGGGGACGGGTCTGTGACTGTACAACACTGGGGTACCGTACTGGCGGGGACGGGTCTGTCACTGTACAACACTGGGGTACAGTATTGGCGGGGACGGGTCTGTGACTGTATAACACTGGGGTACAGTACTGGCGGGGACGGGTCTGTGACTGTACAACACTGGGGTACAGTACTGGCGGGGACGGGTCTGTGACTGTATTACAGTGGGGTACAGTACTGGTGGGGACGGGTCTGTCGCTGTATTATACAGGGGTACAGTAACCACAACCTGAAAGAGGTTCAGATTCACGAACTCCCTCAGCAGATTGAACTCCAGGTAAGGGCACACTGCGATTATTTACAGGCAGTGGAAGCGTGACTTTCCAGGGTGACGTGTGCGGTTGAATGATCCACCAGCCAGGACTCGGCACTGTGCTGCTGCATTGTCTGTGAGTGCTGCTCAGTAATGGGGTCCGCGATGACCCTCAGAGAATGCCAACAGCTGCTGACAGACACAAGGCAGTTGTCAGGATTTGGTGGATTTGTTGGATTTGTTGACAAATGGTCTTTTGCAGGGTATGAATGGAAAGAGCAGGGTGGGGAAGAGTGTGCGACTAATTGGACAGCTCTTTCACAGGGGCTAGCAAGGACAGGTGGGCCAAATGGCTGTGACTGTGCTATAAACTGAGTGCCATTCCCTCCCCCCAGCCCCCGCCCCCACATCAGTACGTTGCACAGACGAGCTCAACACAAATGAAATATTCATGACAAGAAAAGCTGCCCTTGTTTCAGAGAGAAAGCTCAAAGCTTTGCCTTTTTGAAGGCAGATGAAAGTGTGGCCTCGGTGGGAGTGTCGGGAAGAGATTCTGCTTCAGATAACCACAGCGGAACCTCGTTCTGCTGCCAGGGTAACACTCATTATTTACCGCATTGGCTGCTTCCTTGCACACAGCTGTTTGACTGGAGCTGGGGGATTTTTAAAGAGAACTAGAGGGTTGCAATATTCTGGGGATGGGGGGGTGGTATAAGGGGCTGTGCTTCTTGTGCATGTCCAGCTACACACACACACAGATGTGCACATACATGAATACATGTGTGCAGAAGCATGCATCCCCCACATAAAGCACCCATCCATTTACATGCACATGCATGTACGTACAGAAGCATGCACTTTCCCCATGTAAGAGCGCATCACCACACATCAGTGCACATGCATGTATCCAGACATGTATGCACAAGCATGCACCCTCTCCATATACATGTACAACATGCATTTGTCCAAACATGCATGTGTGCAGAAGCATGCATCCTGCACAAAAACACACTACACACGCTTGCAGAGGCATGTGTCTCCCCCCCCCCCCCACATACACACTCACTCATTCACATGCATGTACCCAGCCTCATAAGCATCCACACAAACACGTATGTCTTTGGTCACGGACTGCCCACAATCTCACATCCCTTACCACGTTCCAAAAAACACCCACACACACACACACACGCACAATCTGGGGAGGCAGTGGTACAAGGGGTAAAGACTAATATTCCAATTATCCCAGAGCTGATTCTTTGCAGGGAGGGGGTGGGGGGGTGGGCTGTGGGTTCAAATCCCACCATGGCAGTTGGTGGAATTTAAATGTGATGAATAAAATCTGGAATGATAAAGCCAGTCTCAGTAATGGTGACAGAAGCAATCATTGATTGTTGTAAAAACCCGTCTGGGTCACTAATGCTCCCATTAGGAAAAGAAAATCTGCCATTCTTACCCAGCTCTGACCTACATGTGACTCCAGACACCCCCCACACACGCACACAGACACACATACATACAGACAGGGCAATGTGCTAGAATCTGTGTTGGCCCTTCAGAAATGACCCCAAGCCACTCAATTCAGGGGGAAATTAGAGAGGCATTTACAAGCACCCCTACCAACTCGTAAGGACCCTGCTATATTTGACCTCAGGTTGTACTTCAAGGATCCCTCGCCTCAAAATCCCCAGGATCTCACCTTGTCCGTCTGACAGCTGATCTGAGGATGCGCACCCCCCCCTTCCTCTCACTGGCTGGCTCAATCGACCTCAGGACATGCCTAAATTACCCAGCCACCCACCGTCCACAAACATCTCCCCCTTTGGCGACGTGGTCTCCCCCTGCCCCAACCTCCGGTCGACCCCAGCTGCCTGTCCTTATACACTACCAACCACCCCCGACCCACTCACCCACGCACATAATTAGTTGAAGTGACCTCAGGCACATCCTCTGAAGCAAAAGAGATGGGAGACTAAGGGGAGATGGGGAGGGGAGATGAAAAGTGGCAAGGATTAGAAGGTGGAGCCCTTGAGGGAGGGGAGATGGTGGGAGGAGAGGAGAGAATGGATAGATCTTTCACTATGTAAACAGTAGCACACAAGCCCCACGGGGCAGCCACAGTCACTCTGCTGGACTGCCGCGTGTAAATATTCAATCATTTCTGTTCTAGAGACAAGTCGAAGGAGTCTTTGTGGATGTAAATACTGCACCTGTTGCTTTAGTTACGTGTCTCTCTCTCGTGCATTCAATTTTCTTAAATAAAAGATGACCTTTAACTCTCTGCCGTGTTGTTTCACCTTCTGCTTTCTCAGACCCCAGTCCCTTGCACTGCAACGTGTCAGACTAGAAGGGAGATGCAGAAGTGACAGGCCCAGAGCCAGCCACTACCTTGACGTGACTGGGTTTGGGACTTGTGGCTGTCCTGGTGCTTTAGGGCTAGTGTATCAGCTCCCACTGTGACTGGAACATCCTGTGTGTGAATTCGGGGAGGGGGCTCTCCAGTCTCCCAGGGAGGGTCGGAGTCTGGGGGTGCAGGGGTACCACCGGATTGGATATCACAGGGTTCCCCATCTGCTACCTGCAGCAAGACCTGGACAACATCCAGGCTCAGGCTGACAAGTGGCGAGTAACACTGGCACCACACAAGTGCCAAGCACCACACAATGCCCATCTCCAACAAGAGAGGATCATTCAATGGCATTCCTATCACTGAATCCACACCACCCCCCCCACCACTATCAACATCCTGGGGGTTACCATTGACCAGAAACTGAACTGGACCCAGCCATAAATACTGTGGCTCCCAGAGCAGGTGAGAGGCTGGGAATCCTGCAGACAGTTACTCACCTCCTGACTCCCCCCAAAGCCTGTCCACCACCTACAAGGCACAAGTTGGAAGTTATAGCAGACTAGAACCCCACAGTGCAGAAGGAGGCCATTCGGTCCATCAAGGCTGCACCAACAACAATCCCACCCAGGTCCTATCCACAAAATCTCGCATATTTACCCTGCGAACTCCCCTGACACTAAGGGGCAATTTAGAATGGCCAATCAATTTAAGCCAACCTTTGGAGTGTGGGAAGAAACCAGAGCGCCTGGAGGAAACCCACACAGACACGGGGAAAACAGACAAACTCCATATAGACAGTGACCCAAGGCAGGAATTGAACCAGGAATCCTGGCACTGTCAGACAGCAGTGCTAACCACTGTGCCACCGTGCCATGTGCTGGAATACGCTCCCACTCGCCTGGATGAGTGCGGCTCCAATAACACTCGAGAAGCTCGACACCATCTGGGACAAAGCAGCCCCACCACCACCGCTCGATTGACACGCTAACCACCCACCCTCAACATTCATTCCCTCCACCACTGACGCACAGTGGCAGCAGTGTGTACCATCTACAAGATGCACTGCAGCAACTCGCCAAGGCTCCTTCGACAGCGCCACCCAAACCACCATCTCTACCCCCTAGAAGGACAAAGGCAGCGGATGCCATGGGGAACATGGCTAGTCCCACCGCCCTTCCGACCCCTCCCTGCCACACATTCACACACAGACACCATCCCAACTTGGAAATATATTGGCCATTCCTTCACTGTGACTGGGTCAAAATCCTGGAACTCCCTCCTTAACAGCACTGTGGGTGTACCTACACCACACGGGATTGCAGTGGATTCAAGATGGTGGCTCACCCACCACCTTCTCAAGGGGCCAGTTAGGGATAGGGAACAAATGATGAGCCCAGCCAGAGAGACTGACGTCTCTCAAACAAAACTGAGAGATCCCTGCACTGACGTGGTGGTAGGGAGGATCTCTGCCACCTCGGTGACGTGAGAAGGGATCATGATGTTCGACTAGCCAGCCCTCAGTCAAAGGTTGCTTGGGGAAGAGGGTAGCAGACCGTAACAAGAGCTAGGTAGGGTTGTCAGGGTGGTCTCAATCAGCCTGCGGAAGCAACAAGCCCCGAAGCTGCTTGATACTGCCATTAAACCAGGGAAGGAGCCCTCGAATTTGCCTCTAAAGAGGGCAATAAATTCTCTGGGTGGACGGGTCTGTCAATATACAGTAATAGGATCTGGCAGTCTGTCTGAGTTACGATCACCTGCGCAGCAATAATTGATAGCCAGTGACAGGCCCAGGCAAATAAAGCTCCCAAGGATCGGCTTAAATCACAGATTAATCCTTTTAAAGCGAAACGCAACATCTCCCAGACATCTGTACCTTCTCGGCTTAACTGTGGTATTACAATTCTTTCACTGTCAGAGGGTCAGTGCTGGGGGAGTGCTGCGCTGTGGGAGGGTCAGCGCTGAGGGAGGGTCAGTGCTGAGGGAGTGACGCACTGTGGGAGCGCCAGTGCTGAGGGAGCGCCAGTGCTGAGGGACTGCTGCATTGTGGGAGGGTCAGTGCTGAGGGAGCGCCGCATTGTCAGAGGATCAGTGCTGAGGGAATGCCTCACTACCAGGGGTCAGTGCTGAGACAGCGCTGCACTTTTGGAGGGTCAGTGCTGAGGGAGCACCGCACTGTGCGAGGGTCAGTGCTGAGGGAGCACTGCACTGTGTGAGGGTCTGTGCTGAGGGAGCACCGCATTGTCAGAGGGTCAGTGCTGAGGGAGCGCCGCACTACTGGGGGTCAGTGCTGAGGGAGCACCACACTTTTGGAGGGTCAGTGCTGAGGGAGCACCGCACTTTTGGAGGGTCAGTGCTGAGGGAGCACTGCACTTTTGGAGGGTCAGTGCTGAGGGAGCGCCGCACTTTTGGAGGGTCAGTGCTGAGGGAGCACCGCACTTTTGGAGGGTCAGTGCTGAGGGAGTGCTGCACCATCAGAGGGTCAGCACTGAGGGAGCACCACACTTTGGGAGTGTCAGTGCTGAGGGAACACCGCATTGTGAGAGGGTCAGTGCTGCGGGATTGCCACACTGTTAGAGGGTCAATAGTGAGGGAGTGGCGCACTGTTGGAGGGTTAGTGGTGAGGCAGCAGTGCACTGTCAGAGGTCCGAATAGCCTCCTCCTGTTTTGTGTTGTTCAGGCCCTGGGGGAGGGAGCATGAGAAATCTCTCTCGGGTCAGCCTGGGACAGCACCCATTGTCAATAGTTCCTGATTAAAAACAGATTAAAGGTCCTGCCTGTCTCTGGGATGGGGATCTTTCACCAGGTTTAAAACACCAGTAGACTAATCCCTCATCCAATGCTCAATGATCTCACCCAGGCACACTCACTCCACTGCCCCAAGATAGCAATCAATACAGCTCCCACTTCATCTTTCTGTCTCTCCCAGCAACTGCATCACTTGCTGAATATTTCTCTCATCTTCTATCTGGTTCTCTCCTTCATTCCATTTGTCCCTTCTCCTGGATTTCTCACTGGACTTTAGCGCTCTTCTTTTTCCCGCCTCTCCCCACATCTCATTCCCTTGGTTTCCAATCCTGGACACATCCCATATTTCTCCCTGAACATTGTGAAATCTCCCCCGAGGCCCTTCACAGCCTGACCCCAAGCTGCATCAGGAGATATCAGGGACAGGCAATCCAAATACTGGTCAAAAAGGCCAGGTTTTAAGGATTATCATAAAGGAGAAGAGAGAGAGAGAGACAGAGAGGGCGAGTGAGGGAGCAAGAGGTTTAGGGAGGGAATTCAGAGCTTAGGGCCTCCCTCCAGGCAGCTGAAGCTGAGAGGATTACAGAGATAGGGAGGGTTATAGGGGCTGGAGGAGGGTACAGAGATAGGGCGGGTTATAGGGGCTGGAGGAGGTTACAGAGATAGGGAGGGCTGTAGGAGGTTACAGAGATGGGGAGGGTTGTGGAGGCTGCAGGAGGTTACAGATCTAGGGAGGGTTGTTGGAGCTGAATGAGGTTACAAAGATAGGTAGGCTTGTAGGAGCTGGAGGAGGTTACAGGAATTTAGAGAGGAAAGGGGAAGTCAGAGATGGGCGTGAGTTCGCAAGGATGGAGGGGTCAAGAGTTGGGTATTTTGTTTCAGGAAAAAATGCCAACAATATTGGCTAACATGGTGGGGGGGGAAATACAGTAAAAAGTCTGACAACACCAGGTTTTAGTCCAATCACAGGGGGGAAAGGGGGTGATCAGCACTTTAATGGTGACAAGATTCAGGGAACAGCTGGAGGAAGATTTATCTTTTTTTCTCTCTTCACGTTTCTTCTATTCTTCACTCCATCTGTCCACCTAAATCTCTTTTTCTCTCCCTCTCTTATTTACCTTCGATCGGTTTCTTTCCCGTTTCTCTGTTTTTCTCTCTCTTTTTCCTCCTCTCTTTTCCGCAACCTTTTTTTTCTCTCTGTCCCACTACTGCTTTCTCTCTCTCTCGTTCTCCCCCTCGCCCTGTCTCTCTTTTCTTTGCCCTCCCACAGCCCAGTTAACAATCCCTCTTTCTCCACTATTCCTCTCTGCCTCTCTCCTGTTTTTGCTATCCTTTCGACTCTCCCTGCCTTGCCCGCCACTCTCTCTCTCTCTCTCTCCCATGTGGCAAAGACAAGCATTAGTAAATTATAGATTGCCAGAATTAGTAATAACCCTTCCATGTGTAAATTGGATTCTCTGTCTGCCTGGGCTCGGGAATATATGGGCCTGTGGGTTCGTTGTGAAGGAATAGTTACAGATGTAACCGTAAATCCCTCTATTATTAATTAAGAACAAAGTGGTTAAGGGGTCCTGTCAGTAAGTAGTGGTAAAAACCACAAGCTTTTAAATAGTTTATCAATCCTACCGATGCAACGCAAAGTGTGAGGGTCGCTCATTTTTTCCCATCCAAAATGGAACCGCATCACAAATCCTTAATCTGCTGGAGTGCCGTGCCATTAATAGCTGATAAATCAGAGTGCAATGTGCGGGCCTAGGAGAACAGGCCCCATGAGGGAGGTACAGAGCACAGTGATGTTGTGGGCATGGAGCCCACCCTCATACCAAGGGCATGAGAGGCTCAACAGCTTGTGTTGAGAAGACCAACACACACACTTGCTCACACACACATCACCACACCACACATACACACACACACTTGCACACACGTTCACAAATACTCACATACACAGTCGCGCATAGACCCACAAAAAAA
Organism: Carcharhinus amblyrhynchos; assembly: GCF_965287045.1. NCBI lineage: Eukaryota > Metazoa > Chordata > Chondrichthyes > Carcharhiniformes > Carcharhinidae > Carcharhinus > Carcharhinus amblyrhynchos. The sequence continues at coordinate 78,149,802 of NC_137338.1, forward strand.
TCACACCACACCCATACACACACACACACACTCACTCAGGCGCGCACACACACTCGCATACACACATTCGTGCACACACACTCGTGCACACACTAGCACAAACACACGCACAATCGCACAGATATACACACTCGCACACAAACACACTGTCTCACATGCACACACTGACGCACACACTCACACACACACATGCACACGGTCTCACACAAGCTAGTGCACACATGCTAGCATGCAAACACACGAGCACACAAACACATGAGCACACAAACACACTCGCACGAACTCACACAAACATGCTACAACACATATATGCTAGCGCGCGCACACACACACATGCATAGTCTCACACACACAAACATGCTCGCGCACACAAGCTAGCGCATACACACTCGTGCACTCACACACATGTTCGTACAACACTCTCGGACACACGCTTGCACACGCACGCACACAGTCGCTCATGCACACGCACACACATACACTTGCATACACAAACTCGCACGTGCATACATGTGCGCGCACAATCGCACAAACACTCACATACACACACTCATGCTTTCACATGCACACACTCACATACGAATACACTTTCATGCACACACTCAGACATACAATCGCACACGCACTCTCTCACACACACACGCTCTCACATTCACACTCGCACACAAACATGCTAGTGCACAAACACTCGCACATCACATGCACACAAACTAGTGCACACACACTAGCACACAAACACACTTGCATGCACACACTCGCACAAACTCTCACACAAACATGCTAGGACACATATGCTAGCGCACTTGCTTGCACACACACACACGCATAGTCTCACACACACAAACATGTTCGCGCAGACACAAGCTAGCGCATACACTCGCGCACACAAGCTCGTGCACTCGCACACACGTTCGTACAACACTCTCAGACACACATGCTCACACACACATGCACTCACGTGCACACTCATGCAGTCGCGCACACACGCACGCACTCGCACGCACACTCACTCGCGCACTCGCTCATGCACACATACTTGCACGCACGCAAACGTTCGCACGCACACACACGCTCGCACGCACACACACCTGCATGCACACACACAAACATGCTACTGCACACACAGCAGCACACGCATGCTTGCACACAGACACACACATGCTCATGCACACATATAATCGTGCACTCACACTCACTTGCAGACACATGCTTACACATACTCTCACACACGCTCGCACACATACCTTTTCACACACACATCCGCACAGGTACACACCCTGGCACAAACACATACGTCTGCACACAGTGTGTGAGAGAGTGAGTGTGTGTGAGAGTGAGTGTGTCTGAGTGAGTGAGTGTGTGAGAGCATGTGTGTGTGCTGGTTGGGTGAGTGTGGGAAGCTGCCAGCCTCTTAGTGAGTGAGGTTAATGTCCCACTCTTGCACACAGTCTCAGGTTGGATTATATCCTGACTCTGATCAGATCCCTGGTACTTTGATGCTGTGAGCTGGATGAGGACAGTATGTATTGTATGTGAGGTCTGTCTACGGCTGATAAACGGAGCGACTAACCGGATTAAAGAGAAGGGGGGTGGGGGCAGGAGGCTGTCAAAACAAGTGACAATGCAATAACTCTGCGCCGACAGTCACACACGGAGATGTCATGGTAACAAAAGCCAACCCTCTCACTGTCTCTGTCCCTCTTCCGATTTTTCTGTCTCCCTCTCGCACACGTTCATTCATGCTCTCTCTCTAGCTGTGTCTCTCACTATTGCTGTCACTTTCTCCCCCTGTCTCTCTCTGTCTGTAACTTGCTGTGTCTCTTTCTTGCTGTGTTTCTCTCTCCACTTCTCTTGATGTCTCACACTCGCACAATCATTCGCAACCACACACACTCGCACACAGAAACACATATCTACAAACACACTCATACACACAAACATTCACACACACACATGGTTGCACACTCAAACACACTCGCATAAACCCTCAAATAGACTTGCATATACATACTCCCACATGCGCCCAGATTCATGTGCACATAATTGTGCACACACTTGCATGCGCACTTGATCGCACACACTCACACGCAGACACACTCATACACATGCACACACACTCACTTGCACACACTCACAGGCACACACAAACCCGCACGCATGCACAGACGCACACAGTGACCTGCACGCATGCACAGACGCACACAGTGACCTGCACGCACACTAACCCAGATGCACACTCGTCTACATGCACACTGACAGGCCCACAAAAACCTGCCGGCACGCGCACTCGCCCGCAGGCACACTCACCCACACGGCACACACAAAAAACATATACACATCAACACACACAAACACTTGCACATGTACACGCATGCTCGCATGCACACTTGCACGCACGCATGTTTGCAGGCACACAAGTTCACACGCGCACTTGCACACCCAAACACACTCACATACACACTTGCATGCACACACACTCGTATGCTTATACAAACACACATGCATGCACAAACGTGCACACAAACACACACACACAAACACATTTGCACAAATACTCGCACATGCACACATCTTCACACTCGCTCACACCCTCGCACAAACACATAGACGCACAGACACTCGCTCACACAAATACACAGACACACACTCGCACATGTGTGTGTGTACGTGTGCATGAGTGAGTGTGTGTAAGAGAGAGAGTGTGAGAGTGAGTGAGTGTATGCGATGGTTGGGTGAGCGTGTGTGTGGGTGTGTATGAGAGTTAGTGAGAGTGTGTGTGAGAGAGTGAGTGAGTGAAAGTGTGTGTGAGAGGGTGTAAAAATGAGTGTATGTGTGAGTGAGTGAGTGTGTGTGATGGCTGGGTGAGTGTGTGAGACAGGGTGTGAGAATGTGTGTGTGAGAGAGAGTGTGTGTGAGAGAGAGTGTGTGTGAGAGTGAGTGAGAGTGCTGGTTGGGTGAGTGTGTGTGTGTGTGTGTGTGTGAGTGAGAGTGAATGTGTGTTATGGTTGGGTGAATATGAGTGAGTGTGTGTGTGAGTGTGTGTGTGTGAGAGAGTGTGGGAGTGAGTGTGTGTGAGAAAGCGTGTGAGAGAGAGACAGAGTGTGTGAGAGTGAGTGTGAGTGAGACAGAGAGTGTGTGAGAGAAGGTCTGAGAGTGAGTGTGTGTGAGAGAGACAGTGTGTGTGAGAGAGAGTGTGTGTGCTGGTTGGGTGAGTGTGGGAAGCTGCCAGCCTTTCAGTGAGTGAGGTTAATGTCCCACTATTGCACACAGTCTCAGGTTGGATTATATCCTGACTCTGATCGGATCCCTGGTACTTTGATGCTGTGGAGCTGGATGAGGACAGTGTGTATTGTACGTGAGGTCTGTCTACGGCTGATAAAGGGAGCAAGTAACCGGATTAAAGAGAAAGGGGGGGGACTGGGGGTTGTCAAAACAAGTGACAATGCAATAACTCTGCACCGACAGTCACACAGGGAGATGTCATGGTAACAAAAGCCAAGCCTCTCACTGTCTCTCTCTTTCTATTTTTCTGTCTCCCTTTCACAGTCTCTCATTCGTGCTCTCCCTCTATCGCTGCCTCTCACTCCCCCTCTCTCGGTTTCTTGCTGTGTTTCTATCTTCATTGCTCCTGCTATTTCTCTCTGTCTCACTGTCTCTCTTTCTCTCGCTTTCTTTCTGTCTCTTGCTGTCTCTCACTTCCCATCTCTCTTTCGCTCTCTTTCTTTCACTCATTTTCTCTTTCTCTCACTCTGTCTCTTTCTCTCACTCATCGTCTCTCTCTGTCTCTCTCACTGTCTTTCTCTGTCTCTCCCGCTGTCTCTCCTTCTTATTCTGTCTCTTTCTCTCTGTTTCACTCGCTGTCTCTTTCTCTCGCTCACTGTTGCTCTCTCTCTTTCACTGTCTCTCTCTTGCCGTCTCTCTCTCTCACTGTCACTCTCCCTCTCTTTCGTCTCTCTCTCACCGTCTTTCTGTCTCTCTCGCCGTCTCTCTCTTTCCCTTTTTCTCTCTCTGTCTCACACGCTGTCTCTCTCTCTTGCTGTCTCGTTCTCTCTTGGGTTTCTCTCTTTCTTGCTGTCTCTGTCCCTCTCTCACTGTCTTGTTCTCTCTCGTCTCACTTTCTCTCTCTCTCACTGTAGTTCTCTTGCTGTGTCTCGCTGTCTCTCTCGTCTCGCTCTCTCTCTGTCCCTCGCTCTGTCTCTCTCTCTCACTCTCTAACAATTCCACAGAATGGTCAAAGGGAGGAAAGATTAAAGGAGGGTTACAACAATGCCAACTTGCATTTACATAGCACCTTTACTGAAGTAAAACATCCCCTGAAGCGCTTCACAGCCGCGTAAATCAGACAGATTTTGACCCCAAGTCACATGAGGAGATATTAGGGACTGGCGACCAAAAGCTTGATCAAAGAGGTTGTGTTTTTAATGAGCAACTGAAAGGAGGAGAGAGAGAGAGAAAGAGAGAGAGAGACAAAGAGAGAGAGAAAGAGAGAGAGACAAAGAGAGAGAGAGAGACAGAGACAGAGAGAGAAAGTCAGAGAGAGAGAGAGTCAGAGAGAGAGAGAGAGTCAGAGAGAAAGAGACAAAGACAGAGAGAGAGAAACAGAGAGAGAGCACCAGAGTGAGAGAGAGAGAGAGGTGGAGAGGTTTAGGGAGGAAATTCCAGAGCTTAGGATCCCTCCCCGCACCCACCCACCACCCCCCACCCATCCAGCTGAAGGCACAGCCGTTAATGGTGGAGCGATGAAAATCGGGGGATGCTCGAGAGGCTAGAATTAGATGATTATAGAGATTTTGGAGATTGTAGGAGGTTATAGAGATGGGGAGGGTTGTAGGAGCTGGAAGAGGTTACCGAGATAGGGAGGGTTATAGGGGGCTGGAGGAGGTTACAGAGACAGGGAAGGTGTAGAGGCTGGATATAAAATATATGTTAATTATTTGGAGGGAGGGACTGAAGTTGCTAAGTTTGCAGATGATACAAAGATATGTAAAGGAACAGGTAGTAATGAGGAAGCAGGGGGTCTGCAGAAGGACTTGGACACGTTAGGAGAGTGGGCAAAGAAGTGGCAGATGGAATACAATGTAGAAAAGTGTGAGGTTATGCACTTTGGAAGGAGGAATGGAGGCATAGACTATTTTCTAAATGGGAAAATGCTTAGAAAATCAGAAACACAAAGGGACTTGGGAGGCATTGTTCAAGATTCTCTTAAGGTTAACTTGCAGGTTCAGTTAGCAGTTAGGAAGGCAAATGCATTGTTAGCGTTCATGTTGAGAGGGCGAGAATACAAGAGCAGGGATGTACTTCTCACTCTGTATATGGCTCTGGTCAGACCCCATTTGGAGTACTGTGAGCAGTTTTGGGCCCCGTCTCTAAGGAAGGACGTGCTGACCTTGGAAAGGATACAGAGGAGATTCACAAGATTGATCCCTGGAATGAAGAACTTGTCATATCAGGAACGGTTGAGGACTCTAGGTCTGTACTCGTTGGAGTTTAGAAAGATGAAGGGGGGATATTATTGAAACTTACAGGACACTGCGAGGCCTGGATAGAGTGGACATGGAGAGGCTGTTTCCACTAGTAGGAAAAACTAGAATCAGAGGGCACAATCTCAGATGATCCTTTAAAATAGAGATGAGGAGGAATTTCTTCAGCCAGAGAGTGGTGAATCTGTGGAACTCTTTGCCACAGAAGGCTGTGGGGGCCAGGTCATTGAGTGTCTTTAAGACAAAGATAGATAGGTTCTTGATTAATAAGAGAATCAGGCGTTATGGGGAAAATGCTGGAGAATGGGAATGAAAAAAAAATCAGCCATGATTGAATGGCAGAGCAGACTCAATGGGCTGAGTGGCCTAATTCTGCTTATATGTCTTTTGGAAGAGGTAAGAAGTCTCACAACACTAGGTTAAAGTCCAACAGGTTTATTTGGTAGCAAATGCCACTAGCTTTGCCACCAAATAAACCTGTTGGACTTTAACCTGGTGTTGTGAGACTTCTTACTGTGTTTACCCGAGTCCAACACTGGCATCTCCACATTATGGAAGAGGTGAGAGAGATAGGGAGGGCTGTAGGGGGTTATAGAGATAGGGAGGATTGTAGGGGCTGGAGGAGGTTACAGAGATAGGGAGGGGTGCAGCAGCTGGAGGAGGTTGTAGAGATAGGGAGGATTGTAGGGGCTGGAGGAGATTACAGAAATAGGGAGGGGTGTAGTGGCTGGAGGAGGTTGTAGAGGCTGGAGGAGATTACAGAGATAGGAAGGAAATGTGGAAGTATTTGAAAACAAGGACAAGAATATTAAAGTGGAACTGGTGCGATGCCGGGAGCCGGTGTGGGTTAGCAAGTGCACGGGAGCGGGGCGGGGGTGGGCGGAATGGGGGGACGAGAACCAGGGCAAGTTAGGACACCAGGGTAGCAGAGTTTCAGTTGAGCTGGTGTTGTGGGAGGGGGTGGGAACTTCCTGGAGCAGTTGCAGGAAAGAGTTAAGGTAGACAGGGACAGTTACGACGAGAGACATCCTGTGCAGTCTCTCCCCGTTTGTGGTGATCTCATTGAGAACAGGAGACTCATTAGGCTGATGTCAGACTCTGTCACTGTTAAAAAAGAATGAAACTTGGGCACTAATTTAATTCTGCATGGTTATTATTCCCCCACCCCTCTCATCTCCCTTCAAAACTGACAGGGAAGATTGACGAGGTCGGGGCTTCTTTCTCTAGAAAACAAAAGAGCGAGGTGGGGGAGGCAGGGTGACCTGACCCAGGAGTTTAAGATGATGAAGGGGGTCTTGATAGGGTCGACGTAGAGATGTGTGTGTGTCAAGTGGAGGTGGGGAGACCAGCGCCCGGGGGTCATCAAACAAGACACTCACTAATAAATTCAACTCAACGACTAAAAGGTTAATCAGGAGAAAACAATTAGAGTCTGAGGAAGTTGGCTTACAGTGGGTGCAGAGGCAGCAGGAGCTGGGTGTCTCTGTGCACAGAACACTGAAGATGGCAAAGAGAGAGAGAGAGGAGTTTATATTTCTGGGGCTTTATTAATAGGGGCACAGAATACAAGAGCAAGAAGGTTATGCTAAACATATACAAGACACTATTCGACCTCAGCTGGAATTTTTAAAAATGTATTGTCACAAGCAAGGCTTACATTAACACTACAATGAAATTACTGTGAAATTCCCCTAGTCGCAACATTCCAGCGCCTGTTCGGACCAATGCACCTAACCAGCACATCTTTCAGTCTGTGGGAGGAAACAGGAGCACCGGGGGGGAAACTCACGCAGACACACGGGGAGAAAGTGCAAACTCCATACAGTGACCCAAGTTGGGAATCGAACCTGGGACCTTGGCGCTATGAGGCAGCAGTGCTAACTGTTGTGCCACCGTGTGTACAGTTCTGGGCACAAGGATGTGAACGCATTGCAGAGAGTGCAGAAGATGATCAGAGGATGAGAAACTTCAGTTACGAGGATAGATTTGGAGAGATTGGGACTATTCTCCTTGGAGAGGAGAAGGCTAAGAAGAAATCTGATAGAGATGTTCAAAATCATGAGGGGCAGCCGGACAGAGAGAGAGAGAGAAACTGTTCCCCCTCGTAAAAGGATCAGGAACGAGGGCAAACAGATTGAAACAAATTTGCAAAAGCAGCAAATGCGAAGTGAGGAAAAACTTCTCCACACAGCGAATGGTTCGGGGTCTGGAATGTGGAGGCAGATTCAATCGAGGCATCTGAGAGGGTGTTGGATGCTTATTTGAAGAGAAACAGCGTGCAAGGGGTTATGAGAATAAGTCATGTTGCTCGGTTGGAGAGCCGATGCAGCCATGATGGGCCAAATGGCCTCTACTTCTGCACCCATAACAAGTCTGTGTGACAGCGGGAAATGGGAAAATGGATAGCAAGAGTTTCTAAGGTATTCACAAAGGAAAGGCGTTGGTAAAATGAGAGTCGGATCTCTGGAGCGCGAGAACAGGTAGTCAATTGTAGATAGTAAGAAAATGGCAGATGGAACAGTCAAAGATTTTGCTTCTGTCTTCACCGTAGAAGATACAAATCCAGCAATAGCTGTAAATCTGGAGATAGAGGGGAGAGAAGAACTAGGTGAAATCACAATCACTAGGAGAAGGCTGACAAGTCTCCGGGTCCTGAGAGACTTCATCTTACAGTTTCAAAAGAGGTAGCTACTGAGGTAGTAGCAACGTTGGTGTTAAAATTTCCAAAACTCCCTAGATTCTGGACAGATTCCATCAGACTGGGAAGCAGAAAATATTATCCCTCTATTCAAGAAGGGAGGGAGGCAGAAAATAGGAAACTACTGGCCAGTTAGCCTGCATCAGTCATGGGGAAAGATGTTAGAATCGATCATTAAGGATGCTATAGTCGAGCACTTTGCTAAACTCAAGGGAATTGGGTGGAGTCAACATAGTTTCGTGAAAGGGAAATCACGTTTAACCAATTTATTGGAGTTATTTATGAAGTAACAGGTATTGTGGATGGGGGGGAATCTGTAGATGTACTGCACCTGGAATTCCAGAAGGCATCAAAGATTATATATTCACATGGATAGAAGATTGGAGGGCAGGCAGAAAGTTGAGGGTATGCATACATGTGCATTTGTCTGATTGGCAGGATGTGACAAATGGGGTCCCCCAGGGATCTGTAAATGGGACTTCAACATTTTACTTCAATTATTTAGATGAGGGGAGTGAAAGCATGGTAGCTAAACTTCCAGACAACACAAAGATAGGTAGGACAGTATATTATGAAGAAGACGTAAGGAGGTTGCAGACAGATGCAGATAGATTAAGTGAGCAGGCAAGAATCTGGCAGATGGAGTGGGGAAATGTGAAGGAATTCTTTGGTGGGAGGAATAAAAAAGCAGAATATTACTTAAACAGAGAACAACTATAGAATTCTGAGGTGCAGAGGGATCTGGTTGTTCTAGTTAGCATGTAAGGACAGCAAGTAATCAGGAAGGCTAATGGATTGCTCTCCTTTATCGCAAGAGGAATTGAAGGCGAAGGTAAGGATGTTATGCTTATGTTTGACGGGGATGTGAAATTCATAACACAAGCAGTTCAGCATTGATCCATTGAATGGCAGAGTAAGCTCGAGGGGCGAATAAGCAATACTGCCTCTGTTTATATTCAATCAGGGAATTGAGAAGAAAGCTCTTTATCCAGAGAGTGGGCAGAATGTGGGAGTTGCTCGCACAGGGAATGGCTGAGGGGAATCATATCAATATGTTTAAGGAGGGGAATACAGTGAAGCTGGGCAGGGATGAAATGGGCATGGGAAAAGGCTGCTGTAGAAGCACAGTCATGATGTGGGTATGCCGGCGTTGGACTGGCGTAAACACAGTAAAAAGTCTGACAACACCAGGTTTTAGTCCAACCTATTTATTTGATAATATACTCACAAGCTTTCGAGGGACACCCTCTTCGTCAGCTGACGAAGAGGGTGTCCCTTGAAAGCTTGTGAGTATATTATCAAATAAATAGGTTGGACTAAAACCTGGTGTTGTCAGACTTTTTACTGTGTAGAAGCACAGAGCAGAGGGGCCGAATGGTTTATGCCTGGATTGTTGGAGGATAAAGTCTCCCTGCCAATCAAACTTTTCTGATAATTTGAACCTCTACTTTCTGCTATCAGGTTTCTATTATGAAAGTGGGAAAAGTGGGAAAGGTGGGAAAGTTGGGAAAAGTGGGAGGGGTGGGAGGCAGAAGGAGGGTTGTAGGGGCTGGAGGAGGTTACAGAGATAGGGAGGGTTGTAGGGACTGGAGGAGGTTACAGAGATAGGGAGGGTTATAGGGGCTGGAGGAGGTTACAGAAATAGGGAGGATTGTATGGAGTAGATGAGGTTACAGAGATAGGGAGGGTTGTAGGGACTGGAGGAGGTTACAGAGATAGGGAGGGTTGAAGGGGCTGGAGGAGGTTACAGAGACAGGGAGGGTTGTATGGAGTAGATGAGGTTACAGAGACAGGGAGGGTTGTAGGGACTGGAGGAGGTTACAGAGATAGGGAGGGTTGTAGGGGCTGGAGAAGGTTACAGGGATAGGGAGGGTTGTAGGGGCTGGAGGAGATTACAAAGATAAGAAGGGCTGTAGGGGCTGGAGGAGGTTACAGAGATAGGGAGGGTTGTAGGGGCTGGAGGTTACAGAGATAGGGAGGGTTGTAGGGGCTGGAGGTTACAGAGATAGGGAGGGTTGTAGGGGCTGGAGGAGGTTACAGAGATAGGGAGGGTTGTAGGGGCTGGAGGTTACAGAGATAGGGAGGGTTGTAGGGGCTGGAGGAGGTTACAGAGATAGGGAGGGTTGTAGGGGCTGGAGGAGGTTACAGAGATAGGGAGGGTTGTAGGGGCTGGAGGAGGTTACAGAGATAGGGAGGGTTGTAGGGGCTGGAAGAGGTTACAGAGATAGGGAGGGTTGTAGGGGCTGGACGTTACAGAGATGGGCAGAGGGAAATGGAAAGATTTGAAAAGGAGGGCATGATGTTTTAAAATGGAGGCGTTGCCAGATGAGGAGCCAGTGCAGCACAGCAGAGATGGGGAGTCTGAATTTGGAGTTTGAGCTGAGGGTGATGGACAGTGAGAGATGGGAAGTGTTGGAATTGTCGTTTGTGGAGGGATGGGCAGCACAAGTTTCCTGAGGGTCTCTCTTTGATTCGGTTCCCTGGGTTGGTGCTGGGTTTGGAGGGGGAAATGAGAGAATAATTTGAAGTCTGCCCTCTTTCCATGAGCTCAGCCCCCTGAAATGTCCCGGTGGAGGCCTGGCACCATCTGGTGGCCAGTCCTTCAACTGCACTCCGATGGACAACTTTCCCCAGTCTCCTGCTCACCATGAGGAGACTCAGTCACAGCAGGGTCCGAGCTAAACTGCTAAGCCCCTCCCTGATCATATGGGGAGAGGCTGCTTGTTGCTTTGAAGATGGAGGGCTTACTGTTTTCATCTTTGAACCAGTCTCCATGACCATCTCCAACAAGAACTAACATTGCCTCTTGACATTCGATGGCATTACCGTCGCTAAAGTCCCCCAGGTTACAGAGATAGGGAGGCTTGTAGGGGCTGTCTGTCTCTCCATAGTAGCTGACAAGTTGCCCTAAATCAAAGCCACAGTGTAAAATTGAACAAACGGCTGATATAGTTCCAACTCTGAATGGTGTGGGGTTCAGAGAGGATGAGTGTTCCCCATGTCGTCTGCTGCTCTTATCCTTCTAGTGGGGTAGAGGTGGCGGGTTTGGGTGGCGCTATTGGAGGAGCTTTGACAAGTCACTGCAGTGCATCTCGTAGACAGGACACACTGCTGCCGCTGTGCGTTGGTGGTGGAGGGAGTGAATGTCGAGGGTGGGTGGTTAGCGTGTCGATCCAGTGGGCCGGAGGCGGGGGCGGAGGGGGGCTGCTTTGTCCCGGATGGTGTCAAGCTTCTCAAGTGTTGTTGGAGCCGCCCTCACCCAGGCGAGTGGACAAGTTTTCCATCACACTCCTGACTTGTACTTGTAAATGGTGGACAGGCTTTTGGGCGGGGGGGGGGGGAGAGAGAGAGAGAGAGAGAGAGAGAGTCAGGAGGTGAGTTACTCTCTGCACGATTCCCAGCCTCTGACCTGCTCTGGGAGCCACAGTATTTATATGGCTGGGTCCAGTTCAGTTTCTGGTCAATGGTAACCCCCAGGATGTTGATAGTGGGGTGTGGATTCAGCGATGGGAATGCCATTGAATGTCAAGGGGAGATGGTTAGATCCTCTCTTGTTGGAGATGGACATTGCCTGGTGCTTGTGTGGTGCCAATGTTACTCGCCACTTGTCAGCCCGAGCCTGGATATTGTCCAGGTCTTGCTGCATTTGGACACGGGCTGCTTCAGGATCTGAGGAGTGGCGAATGGTGCTGAACATTGTGCAGTCATCAGCGAACATCCCCACTTCTGACCTTATAATGGAGGGAAGGTCATTGATGAAGCTGAAGGTGGCTGGGGCCTTGGACACGACCCTGAGGAACTCCTGCAGGGATATCCTGGAGCTGACATGCTTAAACTCCAACCACCCCAACCATCTTCCTTTGTGCCAGGAATGACTCACCAGCGGAGAGTTTGCCCCCTGATTCCCAATGATTCCAGTTTCGCTCGGGCTCTTTGATGCCACACTCGGTCAAATGCAGCCTTGACGTCAAGGGCTGTCACTCTCATCTCTGGCGTTGCTTCTCATTCTTCTAAACTCGAGTAAAGATGTTGAATTTATTCAGCAAAGGGTATAATTCAGAGCTCACAATACCTTTGTGTCTGCTGCAGATTTTGAAATTGTGCACTGTACACAGGGACTTTATTAAGGACAGGTGAAGAGAGCAGTTAATAACGCTAGAATACTATACGCTTTATTAATTGGAGCGCAGAGTATAAGTGCAAAGAGTTTGTGTTAAACTTGTATAAAACACCATTTCAGCCGCAACAGGAGTATTGTGTCCATTCTGGGCGACAGACTTTAGGAAGGATGTGAAGGCTTCAGAAGAGAGGGATGGAGAGAGTGGGAGAGGGAGGGAAGAAGAGGAAGAGACAGTGATATAGAGAGAAAAAGTGATATAGAGAGACTGAGTGACAGAGAGAGAGCAAGAGAGAGACAGAGTGACATAGAGAGAGTGACATAGAGAGAGACAGAGAGTGACATAGAGAGACTGACATAAAGAGGGAGAGACATAGAGAGAGAGACACAGAGAGAAACATAGAAAGAGTGACAGAGACAGGGAGTCACAGAGAGACAGGGAGTGACAGGGAGAGGGAGTGACAGGGAGAGGGAGTGACAGGGAGAGGGAGTGACAGGGAGAGGGAGTGACAGGGAGAGGGAGTGACAGGGAGAGAGAGCGAGTGAGAGAAAAAGAATGACAGAGAGTGGGAGAGAGACAATGACAGAGAGAGAGTGTGTGACTGACAGTGAGAGTGTGTGTGACAGAGAGAGTGTGTGTGACAGAGAGAGAGAGTGTGACAGAGAGAGAGAGTGTGACAGAGAGAGATTGAGGAGAATGTTTCCAGGGATGAAGGGAATTCAGCTCCATGGATAGATTGGGAGAAGTTGGGAGCATTCTCCTTGGGAGAAGAGAAGGTTGAGAGGAGACTTGATCGAAGGGTTCAAAATCACGAGGGGGGGGACTGGGGTCCGGGACAGAGTAGAGAGGGAGAAACTGTTCCCATTGGTAAGAAGATGGGGAACCAGAGGGGGACACAGATTGGAGGCAATTGGAGAAAGAAGCAATGGACGTACGGGGAGTTTTTCACGCAGCGAATGGTTAGGATCTAGAAGGCGCCGCCTGAGAGCATGGGGGAGGCAGGTTCAATCGAGGCTTCCCAAAGGGGAATTGGGATCACTATCTGAAAAGGAAGAATGGGCAGATATGTAGGGGAAGGGTGGGGGACCGAGTAAATTACTATGGAGCAGAACCAGCATGAACATGAGGACTTGAATGGCCTCCACCTGCACTGTAACAATTCTGTGCAAAGTCCAGGACATTGATAGAGATCAGGAGAAGCAATGATTCAAGAACAGACTCCTGGGAAACCAGTTTATACCTTCCTTGGAGAGGCAGTGGTGAAGTGCTATTGTCATTGGACCCACGGTAATGCGCTAGGGACGCTGGTCCCTAACTGAGTTTGAACCCCAGTATGGCAGATAGTAAAATATGAATTCAATATAAGAAATCTGGAATGAAAAGTCTACTGATGACCATGAAACCATCATTGGGTGTTGTAAAGACCCATCTGGTTCATGAATGTCCTTTAGGGATGGAAATCTGCCATCCTTATCTAGTCTGACTTACATGTGACTTCAGAGCCACAGCAATGTTGACTCTCAATGCCCTCTGGAATGGAGGGCAGTTAGGGACACTTATGTTGCATGAAATGAATAATTAAAATCGTTGTTCCAAGGCCTAACAGCAATGCAAATACTTCCTTCCCGACCGTCCAAGGATTAAAGAAATTTTTTTTTATGTATTAAGGCAAATGAAATTAAGGTAACAATCTCAAATTGTGAAATCTACAAGGCACAACTCAGGAGTGTGATGGAATTCTCTCCCACTTGCCTGGACAAGCGTGGCTCCAACAACACTCGAGAACCTTGACACCATCCGGGACAAAGCAGCCCTCTGCTCGATCAACCCTCTAACCACCCATCTTCAACATTCACTCTCTCCACTACCAACGCACAGCAACAACAGTGTGTACAAGATGCACTGCAGCAACTCACCAAGGCTCCTACGACAGCACCACTCAAACCTGCCACCTCTACCTCCTAGAAGGACAAGGGCAGCAGACGCCATGGGGAACGCATACCACCTGCAAGTTTCCCCCTCTGATCCTTCCTCCACACACACCATCCCAACTTGGGAATATATCGGCCGTTCCTTAACAGTGACTGGGTCTGAAAGACGTGCAGGTTAGAGTGCATTGGCCACGCTAAATTCTTCCTCAGAGTATTCAAACAGGCGCCAGAGTGTGGCGACAAGGGAATTTTCACAGTAATTTCACTGCAGTGTTAATATAAACCTACTTATGACACTAATAAATAAACTAAAATTCAAAATCATGGAGCTCCCTCCCTAACAGCACTATGGGTGTACTTACACCATAAGGGACTGCAACAAGTTCAAGATGGCGGCTCACCCACAACCCTCTGAAGGTGGCAAGGGATAGGGAAAAATGCTGGACCACTCAGCGACATTCCCATGAATGAATTTAAAAGTCAGGAAGGAGCAGAGAGAGATTGAGGGTATGAAAAATCGTGAAAAGTTAGCGAGCAGGTACAACAAAGAGGTGAGTGTTATACCCTGTTAATGCAGAGCTCTCTGGTCAGCCTCCATCTGGGAGCATCACACTCAGTTCCAGGCACGATAGCACAGGACTAATACAAAGAAATAAAATGCTGGAAAATCTCAACAGGTCTGACAGCATCTGTGGAGAGAGAATGGAGCCAATGTTTCGAGTCAGGGTGACCCTTCGCTAGAGCTGAAGGCAAAGAAAAGAGGATGTGATTTATACTCTAGGGGTGGGGAGGGGATGTAACTGACAAAGTTGTCATGGATAAAGAGACAAAGGAATGTAAATGGTGGTGATAAAGGTTGAGAATGGAGCTGATAGTGTTAAGAGATCAGAATGTGGAAATGGCCGAACAAAGGTGCAGAACGTCAAAGGACTACCTGAGGAATGTTGCCCTAGAGGGAATAAGGTGGAAAGCTAGATTTTTAAGAGGACAAATGAAACAATGGAAGAAATGAAAATTGAATAATAAGAATATAAAGTAATAAAAATGGATTAATAAGATAAAGAAATGTAGTAAAATAAATGGAAATGGGAGTGGTGGTGAAGACAGAGTTCTTGCTTTGAAGTTGTTGAACTCAATGCTCACTCTGGACAGCTGTAAAGTGCCCAACTGAAAGATGAGCTGCTGTTCTGTGATGCATAGTAGCTGCCTCACAGTGCCAGGGATCCGGGTTTGATTCCAGTCTCAGGTCAATGTCTGTGTGGAGTCTGAATGTTTTCCTCATGTCTCCGTGGGGTTTCCTCCGAGTGCGGCTTAGGTTGATTGGCCATACTAAATTGCTCCTTAGTGTTGGGAAGATGTCAGGGGGATTCGCTGGATAAATATGTTGGGGGGGGGTGGTTACGGGGATAGAACCTGGATGAGATTGTTGTTGGTGCAGACTCACTGACCTGAATGTCGTCTTTCTGCACTGTAGATACTCTATGATTCTTCTAGTTTGCATTGGATTTCACCAGAACATTGCAACAGGCCAAGGACAGAATGTGGACAGGAGAGCAGGGTGGCATACTGAAATGGCAAATGGGTCCTGTTTGTGGATGGGCCAAAGATGTTCTGCAAAGCGGTCACCCAGTCTGCGTTTGGTCTCTGATGGGACTGACATGTGGACTCAGGAGTGGGTGAGGCTCAGGTTCATGAATGATACCGGTTAATTTTTAGTCAGAGGTTACAGGCACATCAGAAAATAATCAGAGCAGGGGTCGACTGTCCGAGGCAGCTAGCCCCCCACCCCCACACCCCGAATCCAATATTGTTTTTGCCTGACCATGGGCTTTCACTACCCTTTCCCAGCTCGCTGCCTTCATTTCCCTGAGAGACCAAAACTCTGTCCAATCTCAGCCATAAACGTCTGTGGCAACGAAGGATCCACAACCTTCTACCATTGAGAATTCCAGAGATTCGCAACTCTTTGAGCAAAGGAATTTCTTCTCATCTCAGTCCCAAATGATCAACACCCTCCTGCCACATCCAGAGACTGTGCCTTCCCCTCCCCTCCGTGTTTTAGATTCCCCATCCAGCAGAGACAATCTCTCTGAGCCCACCCTGTAAAACCCCTGAATCTTGTACAGCACAGTGGTCAGTACTGCTGCTATGCAGTGCCAGGCACTTACTCCCTCCCCTTCATCCGGCCCCCCATCCCCTCTCCCCCCTCCACCTACCGTCCCCCCATCCCCTCTCCCCCCTCCACCTACCGTCCCCCCATCCCCTCTCCCTCCTCCACCTCCCGTCCCCCCATTCCCTCTCCCCCCTCCACCTCCCGTCCCCCCATCCCCTCTCCCCCCTCCACCTCCCGCCCCCCCTCCACCTCCCGTCCCCCCATCCCCTCTCCCTCCTATCCTGGGCAGTGGCACAGTGATTAGCACTGCCTCAGAGTGCCAGAGACCTGGGTTTGATTCCTGGCTTGGGTCACTGTCTGTGTGGAGTTTACATGTTCGCTCCGTTTCTGCGTGGATTTCCTCCAATTTCCTCCCGCAGTCCGAAAGTCATGCTGGTTAGGTGCATTGGCTATGCTAAATTCTCCTTCAGTGTACCTGAACAGGCATCAGAGTGTGGCGACCAGGGTACTCTCACAGTAACTTCATTGCAGTGTGAATGTATGTCTACTTGTGACTAATAAATAAACTTTAAACTTTATTTTTCCCCCCTCTTCTCTCCCCTCCCCAATACCACACACTTAATGTCCAATGATGTGTGAGGTTAGGGGGAATTGGCCAGGGTAAATGTGCGGTGTTACAGGGATGGGCTGGACCTGAGTACAAAACTCTTTCACAGAGTCAGTACAGGCTCGATGAACCGAATGGCCTCTTTCTGCACTGCAGGGATTCTCTCGTTGCCTGAGGTCGCCTTTCCTTCCTGGAAGCCGAACTAGCCGCCCTCAAAAATCACCTTGAGCCTTTGTTCCCCTACAAAAATGTCTCCCCCGCCAGTCTGAGATGAAGGGAAGGTGTAACGGTTTTTAATGTGGCCGATGTGAGCTCATTGCGGGGCACCGGAAGTAAAGCCTGACCGTTATCTGATGTTGATTTGGGTTCACCAAGGGAGAAGAGGCAGGGGGAGGGGAAGTAAGAGTCGCAATCATTCACCACTGTAAAACTAACAAATGGAAACGAGCTAGTAAAACAACAAAACCATATGTATGTATATAAAACCTGAGCGGCACCGTGAAACGATAAAGGGAACTGAATTTCCTTCGTCGGAAAGCAAACATCTGGCGGCGCGTCGACGCTTCTCGAAAGACGGCGGGCCGTGAGATTTTGCGCGCTGACGTCACGGCGGGGCATGGGGGCCCGGCGCGCTGACGTCACAACAAATCATCAGCCGCAGCGTGCTGACGTCACGACGGGGCAGTCTCTGTTCCTGTGACGGGGGGGGTGGGGAAGCTGGGTGACTTCATCTCCGATTAAAGCATCTGGGTAGGAGAGGGTGCAACAACAAAGTAACCGCCTTGTGGGGCAATGTGAATAATTACTTTAGCAATTGTTGTGGCGAAGAGCGCAGCGGGAAACTGGGCGACTGGTTCGCCTTTTGGAGGATGGACTGAGTGGGGAGGAGCAACGTGAGGGGGCGCGGTGACTTCATTGACGGCAGGGGCGCGGCGCGTTTTGCGCTGACGTCATTGCGAGGCAGTGACCTCATCTAGTGGGAAGCCGTCAGCGCGGTGGCTGAAAGTGCGCGGTTACGTTATCGCGCAGGCGCGGAGTGTGAACAGGCGATGCGGTGACATCATTGCGGGGCAAACGGGAAAAAGTCAGCACGTGGTGACGTCAGTGCGGTGCAACGGGGCTGAGGCGCCAGAGCGTGGTGACATCACTCGGGCAAGGCGGAGAAGTTTGCGTGTGGTGACGTCGTTGCGGGGCAACAGGCGAGACTAAAGCGCGCAGTGACATTAGTGAGGGGCAAAAGGGGCGAAACGCCAGCGCGCGGTGACGTCAGTGCGACGCATCGGAGGGGGGAGAGGGGCATCGGCGCGCGGTGACATCAGTGTTGGGGAAAGGAGACGATACGACGTGCGTGACGTCAGTGCGTGGCAAAGGGGGCAACACGCAGTTGCGCGGTGACGTCAGTGCGGGGCAAAGTGGGCGAGACGCCAGTGCGTGGTGACGTCAGTGCGGGGCAAAGGGGGTGAGAAGTCAGTGCGCGGTGACGTCAGTGCGGGGCAAAGGGGGCGAGACGCCAGTGCGCGGTGACGTCGCTGCAGAGCAAAGGAGCGAGACGTCAGCGCGCGGTGATGTCAGGGGTTGCTGCCAGGTGGACTGGAGTTTGAGGCTGTGTGGACGATCGCGGTGACGTCACTGTGAGAAGGCGTGGCCTAGGGCGTGGTGACGTCAGTGCGGGGCAGTCGCTGTCCCGGACGGCCTGTCTGCGTGGCACCGGAAGTGAGACGGCGTGTGCGGGGCGGAAGTGAGGCCTGAGCGAGCGAGTGGTGGGGGAGGTGGCGGCGGCTGTTTGTTGTGAAGAGAGAGAGAGGGGGCGGGGAGGAAGGAGGCTGCCGCCGCCACTACCGTCTGAGGAGCTTCTCCCCCAGCCGCAGCATTAACCCCCCGCCCCAGCCATGACCATCCTCCCCAAGCCGCAGGCCGAGCGCGGCGACGATTCCGAGGGGAGGCCGGGGCCCGGCTCCAGGCCTCGAGCCTCGCCCACTCCACCGCCGCCGCTGCCGGCAGCCGGGCCCTCCTCCTCGTCCTCCTCTTGTTCCTCGTCGTCCGCCTCAGGCGGCGGGCCGGGAGGCTGCTCGTCTCTGCCTCTGGCCCCTTCCTCCTCAGGCTCCTGCTCGGGCTCCTCCTCGGCCTCCTCCTCCTCCTCGTGTCCCTCCTCGGGGCCGGGCTCGGGCGGCTCGCAGGGCCCGGCACCCGCCTCGCACTGGCTGCAGCAGCGGGACGGGCTGGCGGCGGGGCCGGGGGGCGGTGGAGGAGGAGGCGGCGGGGGAGGAGCGCACGGCCTGCTGCTGCTCGCCAAGCGGCGGCACCGGGCCTCGCCCCACCGCAGCGGCCGCCGCAGCCACCGGCATCACCACCGGCACCACCAGCACCTGCCTCCCCCACCGCCGCCGCCTCCGCCGCCCTCGCTCGGCCTCGGCCTCCACCACGTCCTCCAGTACCACCGGCACCGCCACCACCACCACCGCCTGCCTCCCCCCACCGCCGCCTCCTCCTCCTCCGCCCCTCCGCAGAGTGGGCCCGGCCTGGGCATGCAGGCCTCCGGCCCGGGAGGAGGGACAGGCGGAGGAGGAGGGGGCATCATGCCGCCCTCCGGCAGCCCCGGAGGGCCTCAGGAAGAGGGAGCCGGCTACAACAGCGAGGACGAGTACGAGACAGCGGCCAGGGAGCAGCTCCAGGACCCGGCCAAGGTGGAGCAGGTGAGGGGTAGACAGCCAACAGAGAGCCAACATATCCTATAGATACAGCAGGGTTTAGAGGCTTTGTCACCTCCACCAGGAGGTGGATATACTGTAGGTAATCTAATCCGGGGGGGGGGGGTAGATACACTGTAGGTAATCTAATCTGGGGGGT
Source organism: Carcharhinus amblyrhynchos (assembly GCF_965287045.1). Lineage (NCBI taxonomy): Eukaryota > Metazoa > Chordata > Chondrichthyes > Carcharhiniformes > Carcharhinidae > Carcharhinus > Carcharhinus amblyrhynchos. The sequence continues at coordinate 78,169,596 of NC_137338.1, forward strand.
ATAGACTGTCATCTCATCCAGGGGGTAAATATCCCATAGATAATCTAATGCAGCAGGGTATATATAGACTGTCATCTCATCCAGTGGGGTAAATATATTGTAGACAACATAACCTGGGGATAAACGTACTTAATAATTTAACCTAGGACGTAAATATTCCATAGATAATCTAATCCATGGGATAAATATTCCATGGATAAACTAATCCAGGAGTGTTTTACATGTCATCTAGTCAGGGGATAAATATAGGGTAGACAATCTAACCCAGGACTATATATTCCATAGATAAACTAATCCAGGGGTGAATATTCTGTAGACAATCTAATCCAGGGACTATATGTTCTATAGATCATATTACCCAGGGAATATTTCCTATACAATTTAATCCAGGGGTTATATATTCTGTAGGTCATCTAATCCAGGGGTAAACATTCTATAGATAATATAATCCAGGAAGGTAGATATTCTATATCAACTAAATCTATATATTCTATAGCTCTTCTAATCCAGGGAGGTAAATGTTCTATAGACAATCTAATTCAGGGTTTATATTCCATAGGTAATCTAATCCAGGGTTATGTATAATATAATCTAATCTAGAGTATATTTTCCATAATGAATCTCATTCAGGTGTATATATTCTTTAGATCATCTAATCCAGGGCTATGTATTGTATACATATATAATCCAGGAGGTAAATAATCTACCCTGGAGGCTTATATTCCATAGATAATTTAACCAGGGAGTTTGTATTCTATAGGTCATCTTATCCAAGTGTGAACATTCTACAGATATTCTAATCTGGAGGGTAAATATCTATAGGTACTCTAATCCAGTGGGTATGTGTTCTTTAAGTCATCTAACATGGGGAACTATTATATAAATAAATGAATCCAGTGAGCATATATTCTATAGGTCATTTTATCCATGGGTAAATATTCCATAGATAATTTAAATCAAGGGATAAATATTCTAATCTGGGGTATGTATATTGTGCATTATCTAATCCTGGGGTCATATATTCTGAAGGTTATCTAATCCAGGGTAAACATTCCATAGATAATATCATCTAAAGATATTTTTAATTTGCATTTGATCTATTATTGTTACACGTATTGGTATACAGTGAAAAGTATTGTTTCTTGCACGCTATACAGACAAAGCATACCATTCATAGAGAAGGAAAGAATGTAATGTTACAGTCATAGCTAGGGTGCAGAGAAAGATCAACTCAGTGAGAGGTAGGCCTGTTCAAAAGTCTGATGGTAGCAAGGAAGAAGCTGTTTTTGAGTCGGTTGGTATGTGATGTTGGACTTTTGTATCTTTTTCCTAATGGGAGAAGGTGGAAGAGAGAATATCCAGGGTGCATGGGGTCCTTAATTATGCTGGCTGCTTTTCCGAGGCAGCAGGAAGTGTAGGCAGTGTCAATGGATGGGACGCTGGTTTGAGTGATGAACTGGGCTTTGTTCATGATCCTTTGTAGTTTCTTGTGGTCTTGGGCAGAACAAGAGCCATACCAAGCTGTGATTCAACCAGAAGGAATGCTTTCTATGATGCATCTGTAAAATTTGGCAAGAGTTGTAGTGGACAGGCCAAATTTTCTTCTTATTATGTGTGCCCCTATTGACTGGGGGCGCATAAAGAAACACCTGGTAGGCTTAGTTTTTTCAACATTAGGTGTTCCTTATTGCAGCTGTGAGTTGTTCCGCAGTCGGATCTCAGACTGCATAACCGGGAGGGGTTAATTCCCCCAAACCTCAACATACGTTATATACTTGCGTTGAATATAATCCACAGAGAATCTAATCCAGGGATATTGATTATATTGGTCATTTAATCCAAAGGATAAATATTGTTTGGATAATCTAACCCACGGATTAAGTATTCTCCTGATCATTTAATCCACCAGGTAAATATCTATAGGTCACCTAACCCAGGAGTATATATTCTATAGATAATCAGGGTGGTACATATTCTACAGGCAATCTAATCCAAGGGGTGTATATTCTGTTGGTAATCTAATCCAGGGTCATATATTCTATTTGTTATCCAATTTGCACGTAAGTATTAGATAGATACCTAATCCAGGGTATGTATTTCTAAAGGTCATCAAATCCAGGGACAAATATTCCCTTGATAGTCTAACCAAGGGGCTATACATTCTATGGAGAAGATTATCCAGTGAAGTAGACTATATAGGTCATCGTAACCAAGAGGTAAATGTTCTATAGATCATCTAACCCAAGGGATAGACGTTCTATACATAATCTAATCCAGAGAGTATTTATTCCATAAATAATCTAATCCAGAAGGGTTATAGATTATTTAGGTCATTTAATCCTGCAATAAATATTGCATAAATAACCTAATCTGGGGGTAAATATTTTATAGGTCATCTACTCCAGAGGTTAAATTTTTTGCAGGATATTATTCCGGACTATTTATTTCAGGGAGTATACCAGAAGTAATCAAATTCATGGGGTGTATATTCTAAAATTAAATTTATCCAGGGGGTATACATTTTATAGGTGATCTAATCCCAGGGGTATATGTTCTGCAGGTGATCTAATCCAAGAAGTTTCCCTTTGATGCAACTTAATCCATGGGGCATATATTTGATTGGCCATTTAGTCTATGGCATATATATTCTATAGATAATTTAATCCGGGGATGTATATCCCAGGGCATTTATTCTCTAGAATATTGATCATATCCCTGAGGGAAATCCAAAACAGAAGTACTGGATCATCACCCTCCCATACCTCGTGCACCCTCTCACATGGATACCCTCCTCTCCCTTCCCGGTCCTCAATGAGCCTGAACATCACCCATGTTAACCACTACCATTCTAGGCATTTACAGAAAGTTTTAGGATTCTACCCAATGTAGTACACGAGCCCCCTTCCTCAGCTCCCCTCGTCATTTCCTCCAATTTCTCCTCTTCCCTCCCCCTCCTGAACAAAAGAACACCCCATTTTCCTTTCCCCCAACCACACAATTGCCCCTGTATCCTGCATCTACCATTCTGCACAAAAAAGACTAACATGGATAACAATGGGAAAAGTTCCAGGGGATAAGAAGACAAGTCACGATATTTGTTTATTAGTATCATAAGTAGGTTTACGTTTACACTGCAATGAAGTTGCTGTGAAATTCCCCTAGTTGCCACACTCTGGTGCCTGTTCGGGTACACTGAGGGAGAATTTAGCGTGACCAATCCACCTAACCAGCACGTCTTTTGGACTGTGGAAGGAAATCAGAGCATCCAGAGGAAACCCACACAGACACAGGGTGAACGTGCAGACTCCACACAGACAGTGACCCAAGCCGGGAATTGAACTGGCGTTGAGGCAGCAGTGCTAACCACTGTCATCATGCCACAAGTCATTACAAGGATTGGAATGAGCTGAATGATAAGTGGCAGAGCTAAAAGAAGAAGGGACATGTCCTCTCTCAGTCTGACCCCAAAACCCTGAGTTTATATATTCTATGGATAATCTGATCTTGGGTGTATATGTTCTATAGATCATCGAATTGACAGTATATGTATGTATAAAAATAGATTTTATATAGTCAGTCGAATCCATCGGATATACTGGAGCTAATCCAGAGAATATATTCTATGGTGATCATTGTAGGGGGTATGTATTCCATACCTGATCTATACTATGGGCAGTCTAATCTGGTGAATATACATCCTATGGGTGATCTAATCCCAGGCTCGTATGTTCTATAAGTGGTCTAATCTAAGGGGGTTTCTCTATATATGATCTCATCCGGGAGTATATATTCTATGGGTAATCTAATCCATGGGATTGTATATTGTATGGGCATTTAATTCAAGGGGCAAACTTTCCACAGGATTATATATTCTATAAGCAATTTGATCCATGGTAAAGATTCTATGTGCAATCTAATACGGGGGTACACTTTCTATAATCTAATCCAGAGGGTGTTTATCATATTTGTACCCTAACCCGGGGGTGTATGTTATCTATGTAATTAATCCCAGGGTATATAATTGTAATCTAATCCAGGGGTATAAATTGTACATGTACTGTAATTCATGGATGCACATTTATAATCACATCCATGGGTTATACATAAGAACATAAGAAATAGGAGCAGGAGTAGGCCATCTGGCCCTTCGAGCCTGCCCCGCCATTCAATAAGATCATGGCTGATCTGTCGTGGCTCAGTTCCACATTCCCGCCCTCTCCCCATAACCCTTAATCCCCTCTCTTATCAAAAACCCATCAACCCGCGTCTTAAAAATATTTAGCGAGGCAGCCTCCACCACCTCAACGGGCAGAGAATTCCATACGTGCAATGATAGAATACCACATCAGAACCCCCAAGGTATATTATGAAGTCAGGCTAGACCTCCAACAGTTTTCTATTTTGCCATTAGTGTGAGGTTGTATTTCACTCCAGGTGTGATTCTATTGACCCACTGAGAAGCTTTTATCAAAACAAACTTTAATTAACAACACAGTTTAACTATAACAGATTAATTAGCTTAACTTTAACAATTGGATAATACTTGAACAAGACAAGATACAGTTCTTAACCTCTCGAGAATGATATTCCTCTTATAGACTTAAACCCCTCTTTAAAATTTGTCAGCAAAACAGGCTTACTTGCTATCTCAGGTTAACAGTCCTAGAGCTTTCAGAACATCTCAGGAGAGTGATATCTATTTCTTCTGGCAGTCCAAACAGCAACTGCTTGTATTTTTAAAAAATGAAACTGAAAGTGTTTCTTCACTGCAAGTTTAGCTCTTTCCATTAAACACATGACTGTCCCTGTCAATCAAAGCTCCACATTAAAACCCCCCAGGGAGACCCGAGCAAACACAAATGCATTAACTCAGTTTAAAACAAACATGCTAGGTCTTATCCTGTGCTCAATTTAGCACTGCTGCCTCAGCGCCAGGGACCTGGGTTCAGTTCCGGCCTTGAGTGACTCTGCAGAGTTTACAAATTTTCCTTGTGTCTGCGTGGGTTTCCTCTGGGTGCTCTGATCCATTCCACAGTCCAAAGATGTGCAGGTTAGTTTTTTTAAGTTTTGTTTTAAAATTTTTAGTTGTCATATGTAGGCTTACATTAACTGTGAAAATCCCCTAGTCACCATACTCCGGCGCCTGTTCGGGTACACTGAGGGAGAATTTAGCATGGCCAATGCATCTAACCAACACATCATTTGGACTGTGGGAACAAACTGGTGCACCCGGAGGAAATCCATGGGGAGAACGTGTGGTCTCTGCACAGCTAGTCAGCCAAGCCAGGAATTGAGCCTGGGTCCCCGGCGATGAGGCAGTAGTGCTAGCCACTGTGCCCACCCGTCTTCCCCCGTGTGCATTTGCCACACTAAATTGCTCCTTAGTGTCCCATGATGTGTGGGTTAGATGGAGGGTAAATGTGTGGGATTACGGGGAAAGGGCTTGGGTAAGACACTCTGACAGAGAGACAGTGCGGACCTGGTGAGCAGAATGGCCCCCTTCTGCGCTGTTGGGATTCTATCCTATAATTTTAAATTGAAAGGTTTTGGTAGACAAATCGGCACCTGGGAAAACAGATCTGAATTCTAAACACACCCGTTTCTAGAAACATGATATATACATATTATGTATCATCGTAACTAATATTATAAGTGTAAACTAATTGAGGGGATATATGCACTTGAAACAATGTGGTTAGCTATCAGATATACTTTATATATTGTACAAATACTATAACCCAGAGAGAGAGAGATGTCAGAATGTATAGATCCTGTAGCTGATTTAATCAGGGGATATTTATTCCACAGCTGTTATACCCTAGGGTTTATATATTCTATACGGAATCTAAACCAGGAACTATATATTCTATGGGTAGCCTAACTAGGGATATATATTCTGCAGGAAATATAGTCCAAAGTGTATATGTTCTGATCCAGTGGGCACTCTGTTTCAATGCGTATATATTCTATAGGTAATTTAAACCTGGGGTATGTATTATATAACTATAGTTTATGGATAATCTAACCCAGGGGCTATGTATTCTATATTATCCTACTCTAGGGGTCTTTATATGTACCCTAATCCCCCTGGATAAGATTACTTATTTGATCTGATTTATTATTGTCACATGATGATGCACTGAAAATTATTGTTTTGCGTGCTATCCATATAAATTGTACTATACACAGCTACGTGCAGGCTATATATTATGTATGTAGAGTCATAGCATTTTGCAGTACATTAATGAACCATGTGGATCTTTAGGACCATTGATTCTGGTTTCGTGGTCATCATTAGATTTTTAATTCCAGATTTTCATCTCTTGAATTCAAATATCACCATCTGCCTCAGTGGGATTCGAACCCAGGTCCCAGAGCATTACCCTGGCTCTCAGGATTGCTAGTACAGTGACAATACCACCGCCTCCCCTATCTATTCTAATCCCATTTTCCAGCACTTGCTCCGTAGCCTTGTGTTCTATGGCATTTTAAGTGCTCATCTAAATGCTTTTTAAATGCTGAGAGAGAGGTCCCGCCTCTACCATTCTTTCATTCCTCTGGATGAAAGAGACTTCCCTCAAATTTCCTCTAAAGCTCTTGTTCTTTACCTTAAATCTACCCACCCGGTGAATCTTCTCCACCCTCTCCAGTGCAATCACATCCTTGCTATAGTGTGAAGACCAGAACTGCACACAGTCCTCTAGCTGTGGCCTAGCCAGTGTTTTATACAGCACCATCACAAGCACACTGCACTTGCATTCTATACCTTGACTAATAAAGGCAAGTATCCCATACGCCGCCTTCATCATCTTATCTACCTGTACCGCTGCCGTGAGGGATCCATGGACGTGCGTTCCAAGTTCTCTCCGTACTTCCTATCATCCTACCATTCATTGTGTATTTCCTTGCCTTGTTAGTCCTCCCAAAATGCTTCACTTCACACTTGTCGAGGTTAAATTCCATTTGCCCATGTTCTGCCATCAGAATAGCTCGCCTATACAATCCAGCAATTTACAATCCTTCCTATTTACAAGACCAATTTTTGTATAATCTACAAACTTAATGATCATACTCCCCACATTCCTATCTAGATCATTAATGTACGCTACAATTAGCAGTGCCATTCCCTGCAGCTCCCTACACCATCAGACATAGTCTTCCAGTCACAAAAATAACCTTTAACCAACACCCTTTGCCTCCTGCCACTAAGTCAACTTTGGATCCAATTTGCCCTGGATCAAAAGCCTTATTGAAGTCCGTGTGGACTACATAACTGCATTACCCTCATCTACACACCAAGTCACCACTCAAAAAAAATTCTATCAAGCTTGAGATGTGATCGTCTCCTATTCTTACTATCCTTGATTAATCTTTCCCTCTCCAAGTGGAGACTAATTTTGTCCTTGAGTTTTTTCTAATAATTTCCCTGCCACTGATGTTAGACTCACTGGCCTGTAATTCCCTGGTTTATCTCTACTTTCCTTCTTGGATAATGATACCAGTTCTCTGGCACCTCTCCTGTAGCCAGAAAGGTTGCGCAAATTAGTGCAAGAGCCCCTGCAGTCCCTTGCCTGACACAGCAGCCCAGGATACATCTCATCTGGGCTTGGGGATTTCTCCAAAGAACAGTACAGCACAGGAACAGGCCCTTCTGCCCTGCAAGCCTGCGTTGATAGTGATGCCTGCCTAGACTAAAACTGTATGTGCCAACGGAGTCCGTATCCTTCTATTCCCATCCTATTCATGCATTTGTTGAGTTGTCTTTTAAGTGCTGCTATTATACCTGCACCCACCACCTCCCCAGGCAGCGCGTTCCAGATATTCACCACCCTCTGTGTAAAAAAAAATCTCGCCTCGCACATCTTCCTTGAACCATTTCCCACGCACCTTAAACCTATGTTCCCTAGTATTTCACTTTTTTATCCTAGGAAAATGCAACTGATTATCCATTACCCTCATAATCTTGTAGGTTTCTATCGGGTCATTCTCAGTCTCCATCATTCCTGTGGGAACAAGTTAAGTTTCCCCAACCTCATAGCTAACATCCTGCAGACCAGGCAGCATCATGGTAAACCTCTCCGTTCCCCCTCCAAAACATCCACATCCTTCTGGCCGTGTAGTGATCAGAATTGTACACAATTTTCTAGATGAGGCCTAACTAACTTTTAAGCCCGTTAAACTGCAAATATTTCCTCCCTCTCATTGTTAATTTGTTCAATTATATCACAGTCCCTTTCCAACCTTTCTATATTTACATCATCTTTCTCCATAATGATCAAAACACTCATTTCAAACCTCACCTACATCTTTCATCTCCATACACACATTGCCACTTTGGTCACTAATAGATCCTACTCTTTTCCCCCTGGTTACCCTCTTGCCCTTACTATGCTTATAAAACACCCTGAAATTTTCCTTTATTTTGCCTGCCAGTATGTTTTCAAGCCCCCTCTTTGGGGTTGTGGTTTTTTAAAGCACTCCCCTGCATTTTCCATACTCTAAGGCATAATTTGGACTCTCTGAATCTGCCATAAGCCTCCTTGACACCCAGGGTTCTCTGGACTTGTTGGTCCCACCCTTTACAGGAACATGTTGACTTTGTACTCTATCCCTTTTTGAATGACTCTCACTGATCTGATGTGGATTTTCCTACGAGTAGCTGCTCCTTGTCTATTTTGGCCAGATCTTGTCTTATCCTATTAAAATCAGCCTTCCCTCAATTCAGAACTGTTATGTTCGCTCTATCTTTGTTCTTTGCCAAAACAACTATAAATCTTACTGAGTTATGGTTGGTATCGCCAGAATGCTCCCCCCACTGACACATCTACCACCTGACTGGCTTTAGTCCCTAAAATTAAGTCAAATACCACCACTTGCAGTACATTGTGGATAAATGTGAGGTTATCCACTTCAGTAGTGAAGGCAGATTATTATCTGGCTATAAATTGAGAGAGGGAAGGTAAGCATGCAGGTGCAGCAGGCCAGGCAAGGCAAGTGGTATGTTGGCCTCCATAGAGGATTTGAGCAGGGGTGTCTTGCTGCAATTATACAGAGCCTTGGTGAGGCCACAGCTGGAATATTGTGTGCTGTTTTGGTCTTCTTTTCTGAGGAAGGATGTTCTTGTGATCGGGGGAGTGCAGCAAAGGTTTACCAGACTGATTCCTGGGATGTTGGGACTGACGAATGAGGAGAGACTGATTGTATTCATTGGAGTTCAGAAGAATGAGGGGGATCTTGCAGAAACCTATAAAATTGTAACAGGACTAGATAGTGTAGAGGTAGGAAGGCCCTCTGGGGGGCGGGGGGGAGTCCGGAACTAGGGGTCACAGTCTGAGGAGATGGAGTAAACGTTTTAGGACTGAGATAACAAAGAACAACCCAGCACAGGAAACAGGCCCTTCGGCCCAACGAGCCTGCGCCGCCGCATCACCCTCCACCTATTCTACCCTGCGTGTCTACGAATGGAACCCCTAACTTAGCCAGATTCAGGGGAGAATAGTGTCAATTTGGTAAACCAATCAGCCTAAGAGCACATCTTTGGGGTGTGGGAGGAAACAGGAGCGCCCGGAGGAAACCCACGCAACCACAGGGAGAATGCACAAACTCCCACAGACACAGGCCCAAATCCATGTATCTGCACAGCCAGCAGTGCTAGTCACCGAGCTGTTGCGGCTCCTGTCTACCGGTCCAGGATCAAGCACACACACCGACACGAAGTACTAGGCCACTCCCGGAACCTCCAAGAGCAGCCCACGCACGACCCACCGTGTGCATGCCCCTCGTTTGACAACGAGGTGGACCTCCACCTGCGGAATAAAAAGACAAAAGATGAGCGAAGGTGACGGCCTAATAGTGTTATCGCTAAACTATTAATCCAGAAACTCAGCTAATGTTCTGGGGACCCAGGTTCAAATCCCACCACAGCAGATGGTGGAATTTGAATTCAATAAAAAATATCTGGAATTAAGAATCTACTGATGACCATGAAACCATTGTGAAGTACCAGAAAATACCATCTGGTTCACTAATGTCCTTTAGGGAAGGAAATCTGCCATCCTTATCTGGTCTGGCATACATGTGACTGCAGAGCCACAGCAACGTGATTGACTCTTAATTGCCCTTCAAGGTCAACTAGGGATGGACAGTAAATGCTAGCCAACCACTGATGTTCATGTCTCACAAATGGATTGAGAGGAGGAGAAATTTCTTAATCCAGAGAGTGGTCAGCCTGTGGAATTCATATCACAAAGCAGTTGAGGCCAAAATGTTGAATGTTTTCAAGAAGCAGTTCAATAAAGTATTTGGGGCGAAGGGGATCAAAGGATATAGGAGGAAAAGCAGGGTCAGGCTATTGAGTTGGAAGATCAGTCGTAATAATGAATGGTGGAGCAGGCTCGAAGAGCCCAGTGGCCTACTCCTATTTTCTATGTTTCTCCCTTGTGTTCTGTATTATATATGCACTTAAACCAGGGGGTATATAAGTGTAATCGAATCCAGTGGGTATATATTCTATAGATGACCTAATCCAGCAATATATATTTCATAGATCATCTAATTCAGGGAGTTACATTCTCAGTGTGCAGATTATATATGTGACTGAACCTAGTAGGTATATATTAGATATGTGCGCTAATCCAGCAAGTATATATTGTATAATGTAAACCAGGGGTATTGTGTGTAAAATAATCCAGGAGGTGTATATTGTATTAGGTGTATTGGCCATGCTAAATTTCCCCTTAGTATCCAAGCATGTTCTGGTTAGGGGGCTGGCCATGCTAAATTGCCCTTTAGTGTCCAAGATATGGAGGTTGGATGGATTGGGCATGGGTAAATGTGGAGGGCGCAGATGGGATACTGTTCCGGAGAGTTAGTGAAAACTTGATGGGCCAAAACGGCTGCTTTATGCGCTGTAGGGATTCTATACGTGTAATATAATCTAGGGGATGTGTATTATATCCTTAAAGGGGGTACATATCATAAATCTACTCTAATTCAAGATGTGTATTATGTGTACATTCTAGTTCAGGGTGATGGTAATGCCAGATAATGTATATATTGTGTGTAATCTAATTCAGGGCATATACCTACAGAGGTGATCTAATAAAGGGGGGGGGGGTTGATTTCTCAATTTGTAGATTATATATGTAATATAATTGGGATGTTATTTATTCAATAAGTAATCTAACCCAGGGGCTATATGTTCTAGAAGTAATTAAAGGTTAGGTTTTTCATAGCTTGCAGGTTATATATCTAATCCAGGAGTGTATATTGTGTGATCTAATCCAGGGGTTTACATTGTAGATGTACTCCGTAATCCTAGGGGTTACCAACAGGTAATATTATCCAGAGAGGTAAATGTCATATATCTAATCTAATTTTAGGATATACATTCCATAAATGACCTAATCTTGGAGTTGTATTTCTAATTATTTGTAGATTATATATGTAACATAATCTGGGGGCATATTTGCTATCGGTTACCCAATCTCAGAGTGCATATACTCTAGAGCTGAGAATATATATTCTATAGGTAATTAATCCAGGGAGTCAGATAATGTATATATCATGTACGTAATCTTATCTAATGGGCACATAATCGAATTCTGAGATTAGATAGGTCAGTTAATGTATAGAACTTGTGGGTAATATAATAAGAACATAAGAACATAAGAAATAGGAGCAGGAGTAGGCCATCTAGCCCTTCGAGCCTGCCCCGCCATTCAATAAGATCATGGCTGATCTGTCGTGGCTCAGTTCCACTTTCCCGCCCTCTCCCCATAACCCTTAATCCCCTCTCTTATCAAGAACCCATCAACCCGCTTCTTAAAAATATTTAGCGAGGCAGCCTCCACCACTTCAACGGGCAGAGAATTCCAGAGATTCACCACCCTTTGAGTGAAGAAGTTCCTTCTCAACTCCGTTCTAAACCGCCTCCCCTTTATCTTGAGGCTGTGCCCCCTAGTCCTACTGTCTTTTTTGAGCGGGAAGAGTCTCTCCACCTCTATCCTATCCATCCCATTCATCATCTTATACGTCTCAATGAGATCTCCCCTCATTCTTCTAAACTCTAACGAGTACAAGCCTAGTTTATTCAGCCTCTCCTCATAGCTCAATCCCCTCAACTCCGGTATCAGCCTAGTAAACCTCCTCTGCACTCCCTCCAGGGCCAAAATATCCTTGCGCAGGTGCGCAAGGATAATCTAGGAGGAATACATACAGGTGCACTGCTGTGGTGGGGGGGAGGTTTGGATATGGCAGATGTATATATCACAAGGGAAATCTTATCCAGGGTGTATATATTATGTAGATAATCAAATCCAATGGGTTAGATATCTCAGGTAATGTAAATATCATATGTAATCAACTGCCTTAGGTCTCAGATAATGTACGTATTGTATAGGTAACTGTTGAGGTGGTTTTCCAGGGGGCTGCCCTCTGCTTGAACTCAGCTAATACAAAGACCTGCGAAAGACAGTGCACAGTAAAATATATTCTTTATCTGACCAGTATGTATTAGGAGAGAAACAGTTGGAGGATTCCAGCTTCTCTTGACCTTATACTACGTTTGTAAAACAGATATAACTTTTCGAAGGCTTGTTTCTGCAGCCCAACCTGTCGTCCAGACTGGATGATCCAATTACATTAATATACATTTTTCGCCTTGGCCAATAGCATTCTACATTGTAGTCAAGAAGGCTTACGGCATGCTTACCTTCATTGGCCGGGGCATTGAGTTTCAAAATTGGCAGGTCATGTTGCAGCTTTATAGAACCTTAGTTAGGCCTCATTTAGAATATTGTGCACAATTCTGGTTGCCACACTACCAGAAGGATGTGGGTGCTTTGGAGAGGGTACAGAAGAGGCTTACCAGGATGTTGCCTGGTCTGGACGATATTAGCTATGAGGAGAGGTTGGATAAGCTCGGTTTGCTCTCACTGGAGCAACGGAGGTTGAGGACCGATCTGATAAAGGTTTACAAGATTGAGTGGCGTGGACAGTCAGATGTTCTTTCCAAGGGTAGAAAAGTCAAGTACTCGACATAGGTTTAAGGTGTGTGGGGAAAAGTTTAGAGGAGATGTGCAAGGCAAGTTTTTTTTTACAGAGTGGTGAACGTCTGGAGACGTGCTGCCCAGGGAGGTGGTGGGAGCAGGTATGGTAGCAGCATTTAAGAGGCATCTAGGCAAATACATGAATAGGATGGGAATGGAAGGATATGGACTCTGGCAGTACATATGGTTTTAGTTTAGGCAGGCATCATGATCAGTGCAGGTTTGGAGGGCGGAAGGGCCTGTTCTTTGTTCTTGTACCTTTTAGCAGAATCAGGAATTCTTTGATCAACTGGACCTGGAGGTCCCTGTCGCGTGCGCGCGCGCACCCCCCCCCCCCAACCACCAATTGCCTAGCAACCTAACCTATGCAAATCTGGTGGGATCAAGGGTCACCCTCACCACCTGCAAACCATGGGAGTGGACAGGGGTCATTTTACTCTGCCTGCCAGTGACCTCATCAGCAAAAGCTGAACAAGTCTGTTCACTGCAGCCACAAGCTGAACACCTGTATTCATTTTAAACCTCGATAGCTTGCAGCTGCAGACTGGTAATAGTGAGTATATTCTATACCTTATTGTTTCCAAGGAATGTGGTCCGTCTGGTTCTGCTTGCTTCCCATCGTGCTTTGGGGCAGGCTGCATCTTGGCCAAAGCTTACAAGAAATTTGAAAATGCATTTTAAATCTACTAAGTCAAGATTCACTTCCAGTGATTGAATGTGTCAATGCAGACAATATCTGTGCATTATATGAGTGTGTGAGGCACTGTGATTCCTTGTTGTATATATAAGGCACACTGTGATCACTGTTCTAAACAAGTCTACTTTGTTTTAGTAGTCTTCAAAAACCCTAGGGGTATCTGTACTCCTTTCTACAGTAACCTACTCCAGGAGTATAGATTTTATAGGCAAGTTGTCCTGGGGTGTGTATTGTATAGGTAGGTTAATCCAGGGACATGTATTGCATGGGTAATATAATCCAGGGTATGTATGTTAGAGGTATTTCATCCAGGGGGGACACATTCAATACATCCACTTCAGGAAGGGTTAGGCATTACATAATGCATATATTGAATGTATTCTCGGTGGGGGGGTGGTCAGATCATTGCAGATTAGCTTCTATATGTAATGCAGAGGTTAAATATCCCAGAGATTGTGTAATTCAGGTGGCTAGTCAGCCCATTGAGTCTGCACCAACAGACTCAGCATCAAGTCTCCGACAGAGCATTGCACCTAGACCCTATCCCCTTAACCCCACATATTTACCCAACTAATCCCCTTAACCTACACATCTTGGAACACAATTTAGCGTGGCCAGACCACCTAACCCGCACATCTTTAGACTGTGGGGGAAACCGGAGCACCCGGAGGAAATCCACGGGGGGAACGTGCAGACTCCACACAGACAGTGACCTGAGGTCGGAATTGAACCCAGGTCCCTGGTGCTGTGAGGCAGCAGTGCTAAACACACTGCCGCAGATAGATTATCTCAGGTAGTATATATTATAACTATTGTAATTCAGGATTCCCACAGCACTCATAATATATTTTATATATAGTCAGAGCTGAGGAGCGATATCAGCTAATGCAGATAGTGTTATCTAATCCAAAGGACCAAATATGTCAACTAATATAAATACTCAAATCAGAGGTTGATGGTGAGATGACTATTCATTCATATATTGTATATAAACCTAATCCTAAGTGTATATATACTATAGGTGATCTAATTGTGTAGTAAGTGTTGCGAGGGCAGTCTGCTACACGGTGCATATATTCTATGGGATAATCAAAGCTGACACTCCAAGGCATAGGGAGGGGGCACTGCGTGGTCGGGGGGGCTGGCGCGGAGGGGGCACCGTGTGGTTGGGGGGCTGGCGCGGACGGGGCACCGTGTGGTCGGGGGGCTGGCGCGGGGGGGCACCGCGCGGTCGGGGGGCTGGCGCAGAGGGGGCACTGCGCGGTCAGGATCTGATGTGCTCTCTTGTATTCTTGGGCCATTAAGTTGCACTGAATCAACTTGACAAGAAAACAGATTTGGTTGTTACCTTGTTGCAGTTAGTGGGATCTTGCTATGCCCAATTTCTGTACTCTGTTTCCTCATGGAAGAGTGGCGTGGCTTATACACAGAGTAACAGATACCGGGAGTGAGTTACAGACTGGAATGTAATCGAGGGCTTTGGGGGGATTTATATATAGAATAAGAGTCCTGTGAGTGAGGAGTTACAGACTGGAATCTGTCTCGACAGCGAGTTGGAAATCTCCTTGGTGAATTAAGTGCTGTTGATGTCAATGTGTTGGTTATATTCTCCCTGTGTTGTGACTGGGAATAATCTGGGTGAACCAGTTCTGCTATGGGTCCTGGGGACTAATTGTGCAGAGAGAACTGAGCCACCAACTCTGTTTCCTGCCAACCAACAGCATCACTCCACCAACACCTGTCCAAATATGAGGTTGACCCTGAACTGAGGATCTGTGTGTAATGCCCTATCTATTTCTAAAATCTCCTACAACCCTCTCTATCTCTAATGTCCTCCAGCCGCGACAACCCTCCTTATCTCTGTAACCTCCTCCAGCTCCGACAACCCTCCCTATTTCTGTAACCTCCTCCAGCCCCAACAACCCCCCCATTTCTGTAATCTCCCTCCAGCCCCTATAATGTTCCTGATCTCTGTAACCTCCTCCAACCTGTGCTACCCTTCCAATATCAATACAGTCCTCTACTGCCTTTACAGCAGCCCCGCTTTTACCTGTTCTGCATTCCCACTCTCTTGCTCTCCCTCCCCTTTTCTTGGTGATTCCTGGTGGAGCTGAGGGTTGTGGATATTTGGACCTCCCTTCCCCGGGGAGCAGAGGCAGCAGGGTCGGTGAAGATTTTGCATAGCCGAGGTGGATGTGTGACTGATGAGGGACTGGAAGGTTATCAGCTTGGCAGGGAGGTAGCTTGGGACTGTAGAGTTGAAGCCACAGTCAGACGATCATACAGAATGGCAGAGCAGGCAGGGAGGGCCATATGGCCTCCTCCTTATTTGTATGTCAGTAAACGTGGGAACTTTGCCCCCTCAGCTGTTGAGTGTGATGGCTCCACGTCAACAGTCCACCAACCCAAAAATGGCCCTCTGTGGGTGTCGCTGGCCAGACCCAGCATTTAGCCCCCCATCCCTAATTGCCCCTTGAGAAAGTGGTGGGTGAGCCTCCATCTTAAACTTGCTGCAGTTCTGTGTGGTGTAGGTACAGTGAATGAATGGCTGATATATTTCCAAGCCGGGATGGTGTGTGGTTGGGGGGAGTGGGATGCTTGGAGGTGGAACTTGCAGGAGGTGGATGTTCCCCATGGCATGGTGGTATAGTGGTTAGCACTGCTGCTTCACAGCTCCCTAGACCAGGGTTAGATTCCTGGCTTGGGTCACTGTCTGTGTGGAGTTTGCATGTCCTCCTTGTGTCTGCATGGGTTTTTTCTGGGTGCTCCTGTTTCCTCCCACTCTCCAATGATGTGTGGGTTAGGTTGATTGGCTATGCTAAAATTGCCCCTTGGTGTCCTGAGATGCATAGGTTAGAGGGAATATGTAGGGATATGGGGGTAGGGCCTAGGTAGGATTGTGGTCAGTGCAGACCTGATGGGTCCAATGGCCTCTTTCTGCACTGTAGGGTTTCTATGATTTGCTGCCCTCGTCCTTCTAGGGGGTAGGGGTGGCGGGTTTGGGTGGCACTGTTGAAGGAGCCTTGGTGAGTCGCTGCGGTGCATCTTGTAGATGGTACACACTGCTGCCGCTGTGCGTAGGTGGGGGAGGGAGTGAATGTCAAGGGTGGGTGGTTAGCGTGTCGATTAAGCTTTGTTC
Source organism: Carcharhinus amblyrhynchos (assembly GCF_965287045.1). Taxonomy (NCBI): domain Eukaryota; kingdom Metazoa; phylum Chordata; class Chondrichthyes; order Carcharhiniformes; family Carcharhinidae; genus Carcharhinus; species Carcharhinus amblyrhynchos. The sequence continues at coordinate 78,186,481 of NC_137338.1, forward strand.
TGGATGGTGTTGAGCTTCTTGAGTGTTGTCGGAGCCACGCTCATCCGGGCAGACTCTAATCAAACCACTGTCAGTGTAACCTTGCTCTCTGTGTGCAGCTGCTCCCTCCGATGCAAAACTCAGTCTGTCGGCTCTCCCGTCAGTCCTCTGTCTCTGCGCGTTGAGAAAGGATTGGGATTGGGTTTTCGAGGTGAGGACCCTGGGTTTGAGTGGGTGCAGGAGAGGTGCCGGGCCACCAGAGGGTGCTGCAGCCTGGTTGTGGAGCAGCGATGTGGAGATGGTGCCACTGGGGGGCAGTGTTTAATATTTGTTAACCAAATGAACCAGATCCACAAACTCCTGGTCTATTAAACTGACAACTCTTTAAAGGGTGCTGTGTGAATGTCAACAGAATTGCACAGGAAACTTCAAATATCGAAACAAAGAGTAAAACACCCCAGTCCCCGCGACTCCCACTGGGCATGGGAATCATCGATGGTGCCCCACCACACGGGGAGCGTGTTGTCCATTAGGCATCTGATCCCTCTGGCTCTTCTCGCTTGCCGGAATGAACCAAGGCAGAGAGGTTAATTCACATCCTAAGTGTGTGTCTCCTTCCACTGGAGGGTGCGCCTCCCTGAATGACACTGGTGCATGCGCTGATTGGTGGGGGTGGGGGGGGAGATGCAGGCTCGTGTACCCTGAGGTTTTGGCAGGGCGGTGATGGAGCGCACAGGTACAAGAGGGATTCTTCTTGGAGTAGTGAAGGTTAAGGGGGAGATTTAATTCACAAAACCCCGAGGGGCTTTTGAGGATTTCCCAGTATTAGGAGAATTATAGCCAGAGGAGGTGGGGTTCCACACACATTCTCAGTGGTTGGTGAAGTTAAAGGCAGTGTGAGGCGAATTTGAATGCTGCCAGCCATGGGGGGGACGGTGGGGGGTGAAATGTGCTCCCCGATATGCGCGCTGGGTATGGACAGATTGAGCTGTTGTTTGTGGAAGGGACTTGCTGCCTTGTTACAGAGTGACTGATCTCTCTACCTCCCCATCTTCTTTCCTCCCTCCCTCCCTCCCCCCCCCCACCCTCATTCTCCATCCCTCCCTCCCTCCCTCCCTTCCCACTTCATCTGCAGCAGGAACACTGGTTCGAGAAGGCCCTCAGCGAGAAAAAAGGTTTTGTCATCAAGAAGATGAAGGAGGACGGAGCCTGCCTCTTCCGGGCAGTCGGTGAGTTGATGCCATCCTCTGGGGGGCAGTGGTTTTGGATTGGGGTCTTGTTGGAGGCACTGGGCAGCAGTGTTCACCCCACTGCAAACTTGACAAAAATTCCTCTCTTCCAGGCAGGCTTCCTCATAAACTTCCTTCCCAAACCCCCTCGGCAGCCATGTTCCTTCTGTTCCACTTTACCACCAAACCACCCCCACCATCACCACTTTGAGTGGGCACGATCCCTCCCTCCCTTCTCCCCTCCCTCCAAGGGCACAGATCTCCGGTTGTGACACAGCCAGGGTGTTTGAGGGATGGTCGCCACCTCTGTGCCAAGAGCACACCAGCCATCTTGTGCCCAGCAAAATCCTGCCAAGGCAGGTTCATTTCCAAGTGGCCAGTCTTCAACCGCCTGACCAAGTTCCTGTCACACACACACATACACCCCTCTGGTAAAGAGAGAGATCCTTCTCGTAATCGTCTGGCTGTCCGTAAATAAACACACGTCACAAGAAAGGTGCCCCAGCGACAAAAGTCAGCAGCAGCCATTCTCGCATTAGCCTGAGTTCACTGGGTTACTGATACAGCAGACCACTTGGCCCTCTGAGCCCTGCTCCCCCATTCCTCCTCATCTCTGTCTTCGATGGGAGATGCCCTCATTCTGAAACTGTGCCCTCCCCCGAGTTCTAGATCCCTCAACGAGGTGGGCGGGGGGGATCTTAGCATCTATCCTGTCAAACCCTCCCCTCAGAATGTGAGATGGTTCAATCAGATCCCCCTCTCATTGTTCTAAACTCCAGTGGGTTCAGGCCCCGACCTGCTCAACCTTTTCCTCATAAGACAAAACCCCTTCGATGAGAAGTCTGTTGGTTTGAGCTGTGGCACCCGTTGGTGTTTCTGCAGCTGGAGTACTGCGAACAGTTCTGGTCTCCTCACCCTTACTGAAGGAGGGATTTACTCGCATCGGAGGCCGTTCAGAGAAGGTTCACTGGGCTGATTCCTGGGGTGAAGTGGGTTGGGGGCCTTGGGGGGGGGGTGTTGTCTTATGAGGAAAGGGTTGAGCAGGTCGGGGTCTGAACCATTGGAGTTTAGAAGAATGAGAGGGGATCTTAGTTTGACGGGTGGATGCTGAGAGGATGTCCGCCACCTCTCATGGAGGGGGAGATCTAGAACTGGGGAAGGGGGGCTCACAGTTTCAGAATGAGGGGGTCTCCCATTGAAGACGGAGATGAGGAGGAATGGGGGAGCAGGGCTCAGAGGGCCGAGTGGTCTGCTGTTCCTATTCTCGTCATATCAGTAACCCAGTGAACTCAGGCTAATGTGAGAATGGCTGCTGCTGACTTTCGTCACTGGGGTATCTTTCGTGTGACACGTGTTTATTTATGGACAGCCAGACGATTGAGAAGGAGCTCTCTCTTTCTCTCTTTTTACCAGAAATGTGTGCGTGTAAGACAGAAACTCGGTCGGGTGGTTGAAGAGTGGCTGTCCAGAGGCAGGATGCTTGTGGTCAGAGTGTGAGTTTCTGCTGCCTGAGGCAGTCACTGGGAGGCTAGAGTGCTATCCACGGCACCCTCGCCTGTGAGACACTAAAGGTCGTGGGTTTCATCCGCACTCCACAGACAGAAGGTCCCCCCCCAACCCAAACCTGAGTGAATCCTCCCCCAATATCAGCGCCGAGGGAGCGCTGCTCTGTCGGAGGGTCGGTGCCGAGGGAGCGCCGCGCTGTGCGGGAGGGTAATGGAGCCAATCCATATTCCAGAACTGGCCATGGTAAAGGTTTGCATCTCCACGTCCTTGAGCAGTTTGTGTTGAGGTTAGTGGGATCTCGCTGTGTGCAAAATGGCTGCCAGGCTTCCACCATTAGAACAGTGACTGCCCTTCTTGATTGGCTGTGGGAGAGGTTGAAAGGAGTGGTGTCCGTCCAGCTGCAGTAGCTGGTACCTGCTAACTCACACCGGACATTGAGGGGTTAAAAACCATCGGCCCCGTTTCTCTCACTTCCTCGAATTGGGGGGTGGGGGGTGTTGGGGTTTCAGGAAATCCATCGACCTGAGGCCGTGGTTAATCTTTCAAAGTAAAACCTCAGCTTGTCCTTTCTTGAAGAGGTGCAGCTGCGGCACGGAGCTATTTCTCGGCAATGCACCCTTGTTCACATCGACCCTGCACAGGGCTTGGAGGGGGGGAGGGGGTAAAGGTCCTGCTCCCCACCCGGGGCCATCCTGCCATCACAGAGTTCCGAGTGCAGCAATATCTTCCCAAATCCCTGCTCGTGCAATCCTTCAGAAAGCATGTTCATATTAACCATGCCCACCCTCCAGTCCGACACACAGCTCCACTCTCAATGCTCAGTTACACTGCAGGAGGTGATTGAGATCACTCACCGTCTTGGCACGCACACTCCCCACCCCAAAAAGCGACAGATCTTTTATTGATTCTCTGCAATCTGTATCCCTCCTCCCCAATCATTCCTCTGGATACCGACCCTCCTGTTGCTGGGGCAACACTTTTTCTCCCCCTTCACTCAATCAAACACCCCTCGTGAGAGTGATGCCCTCGATTAACTCACCCTTTAACCACCTCTGCTCAAGAGGAGAACAATCCCAGCACCCCCCCCACCCTCGCTCCCTTCCCCACACGGACACCAGCCCCCCCCGCCCCCAGTTATTTCTGCACGGCACCTTCCACAGCACTTTGAGCATTCCCGAAAAGCCCATAATACCGAGCTTGGGGGATGCCTAACCCACATTTAATCATTACCTCCCGTCGTAGGCTCCCCAAGCTTCTGTTTACCATGGAATAGAATCCCTACAGCGCATAAGGAGGCCATTCAGCCCATTGAGTCTATGCCAACTCTCCAAAGGAAGATCTTACCCAGCCTCGACTCACTCCCCTCTCCCCCTCCGCTCTATCCCTGTAACACTGAGTTTAGCCTGGCCAATCCACCTAATTCGCACATCTTTGGACTGTGGGAGGAAACCCACGCAGACACGGGGGGGAGAATGTACAGACTCTGCGCAGTGACCCAAGCCAGGATCAAATCTGGGTCCCTGGCGCTGTGCGGCAGCCGTGCTAACCACTGTGTGCCACCTAAGAGTTGTACGAACACGTGCCAGCTGGGAAGAGAGGCTCTGAGGCCCAGCTTGGTGTTGGGGGAGGGGGGGGTGGTGGTGGGAATTCTGCCAGCCGGCCTGGCCAAGGCGCAACCCCCCGAGCGCAGGGTGGGGGTGCTGTTCCAAGCACTGGGGTGGGGGGGTCCTACCAACCCACCTGTCTGAGGTGGTTGGGGGGGGGGGGGGAGTCAGGAACTGAGGGAAACAGTTTGCAAGACACGTGGGCTGAGTTGCAAAACCGCAAGAGGTTGTTTTCCTTTTATTTTTTGCAAAACTTTGAACCGCAAGGCGTATAGAGGAAAACATCATGAACAAAAAAATACCATGAGTCACTGAGGGGGCTGGGGAAGAAACAACACGGTTCTACCTATGAGTGCACACGTGCAAAATGTCACCCTGCTGCCGTCTACATCGGTGTTCTGGGGGGTGGGGTGGGGGGAGTGCTGAGGTGGGGGACTATTTCATACAGAAGCTATGGGAAGTGGGGGTGAGGTAAGGCATTGGCTGGAATGGATATATCTGTATCAGAGTGAGTGCTGATTCAGAAGCATCCCGGGTTATAGAATCCTACTTTGCAGAAGGAGGCCACTCAGCTCATCGAGTCTGCACCGATCACAATCCTACCCAGGTCCTATTTCCATAACCCCCATGCATTTACCCTAGCTAGTCCCACTGACACGAAGGGGAAATTTAGCATGGCCAATCAACTTAACCCACACATCTTTGGACTGTGGGAGGAAACTGGAGCACCCAGAGGAAACCCATGCAGACTCCACACAGAAGGTGACCCAAGCCGGGAATCGAACCCAGGTCTCTGGCATCGTGAAGCAGCAATGCTAACAACAGTTGAGTTCCAGGTCTGAGCTTATACTACTTTGAGTATTGAAGATTTCCATGGGTGTGGGGGAGCATTTAGATGATTAAAGGACTCGATGGGGATCGATGGAGAGAAACTGGTCTAATTGGTTGATGGGAGCAGAGGAGGGGGAGGGGTTTAAGGTGTGTATGGCTGTCTGGTCCCAAAAACTCTATATAATCTCCGCAGTGGGTTTGTGTCCTACGTTGGAAGCCATTATTTGGGGTGGGGGGGGGGCCTCACGGAGGCACTGGTCAGCACCGCTGTCTCAGCGCCAGGGACCCAGGTTTGATTCCCGACTTGGCTCACTCTGTGTGAACTTTTCCACTTCACCCCGTGTCTGCATGGGTGCAGGCTCCATTCATTCCTTAGAATAGACGTAGGCAGCACATAGGACAATTTTTAAAAATGATTTCCTTGATCGAATAAAACTTAAAATTAAAACTACAGAAATGAAAAGGAGGAAAGGTAACTTGGAGAAACTGGTTTCTTCATGCCAGCTCCCTGTGCTAATCTTGAATAATCACTGAATTCAACACACATACTGAAATGCACGATATATCTTATTGTTAATCCATGTTATTGAAATTGCTGGTTAAAAACTGTCCCTAACTTTCTTTAAAAATTGGCAGCTGTGTGAAAGCTTCTGTTCTAGTTGTGAGAGAGCCTTACTTGCAGGATTACTTTCCAAGAATGCAGTCAACTTTCCAAGCTCATCCCAGCATTCCCAGCTTAATTTAAAATGTGGTTGTTAGTTTTGACCCTCGGCACAGTTACTTATGCAGGCAGAAATATCTTAGAATGGAGTCGTTTAACTGAAGCAAACCATACCGAGGATCCCACAGCAGGTTTCCTCCCACAGTCCAAAGACATGTGGGTTAGGTGCATTGGCCATTCTAAATTGCCCCTCAGTGTCAGGGGGTAGGCACAGTGGTTAGCACTGCTGCTTCAGTACCAGGGACCTGGGTTCGATTCCCAGCTTGGGTCACTGCACGTTCTCCCTCTGTCTGCGTGGGTTTCCTCCCACACTCTAAAGATGTGCAGATTAGGTGCATTGGCCTTGCTAAATTGCCCCTTAGTGTCGGGGGGAGCTAGCTAGGTTAAATGCATGGGGTCATGGAGAAAGGGCCTGGGTGGGATAGTTGTCGGTGCAGATGTGATGGGCCGAATGCCACCCCCCAGCCCCCAATCTCTTCCCATCTCTCTTTCCCTCCCCCCACCCCTCCCCCATCTCTTCCCGCCCAGGCAAAACGTGCATGTGTTCTGTTGGACATGAGCATAATAACGGATGTCAGGGGTAGGTTCTTTACCCAGAGGGTGGTGAGGGATTGGAATGCCCTGCCTGCTGCAGTTGTAAATGCGCCTAGTTTGGGGGCATTTAAGAGATCCGTGGATAGGTTTATGGATGGAAAGGGATTGGTTTAGGTTAGAGGGTCATTGCTTTTTAACTGGTCGGCGCAACATCGTGGGCCGAAGGGCCTGTTCTGCGCTGTAATGTTCTATGTTCTATAAAAGCTATTCCCTCAGCGAGCCTCTCCTCCACTCAGCCTCAGAGGCAGTGCAGAGGCTTCAGGAGTCTGTGTTGCATCATGGTCTCTCACAGCCATGTGCCCTCGACCGCAGCGAGACGTGACTGTGCATTATCGAGTTGAGACAGCATTCTGCAGTGTCCCTCCCTCTCCCTGGAATTGGACATCAAGAGATGGGCAGATTGTCAAAGGCTGCACACAGGCTTGACGGAGCTTGGAGCAATGGAGGTGGAGTAGGTGATACTTGGTGTTGTACTGGGTAGCGGGAGGTGTCCAAGCCGGGAGATAAGATATCAGAGGGTGACAGGCAGTTTTCCCTGGTTGCAAATTTGCTGTGTCAGAAATGGGGGTGGGAGGGGGAGGGTGAGGGAGTGAACAGCGCCAGGGTGGCTGTGTCAGCATCTGGCCAAAGTGCTGACTCACAGGCCCCGAGAGAATTCACAGTGTGGAGCGTGGGCAGCTGAGGAGGGCTCTAGGGGCTGGAGTATGTTAGATCTCATCCAGCCCCTACCACCTTCCCTATCTGTAACATCCTCCAGCCCCTACCGCCTTCCCTATCTGTAACATCCTCCAGCCCCTACCACCTTCCCTATCTCTGCAACCTCCTACAATCCTCCTCATCTGTAACCTCCTCCGACCCCTACAACCCTCCCTATCTCTGTAGCTCCTAACACCCTCTGAGATCTCTGCGCTCCTCCAGTTCTGGCCCCTTGAGCATCCCCCAATTCCCATCGCTCCACCATTGGCGGCCGTTCCTTTAGCTGTCTGGGGGGTGCTGTAAGTTCTGGAATTGCCTTTCTCCTCCTCTGAGATGCTCCTTAAAAACCAACCTTTCTGACCGAATTTTAATTGCCTGCTCCTAAAGTCCCCTTATGTGACATGGGGTCAGACTCTGATTCACTCTGCTATGGTTGATTTTGCTACATTTTGTTTTGTGTTTTTAATAGTCTGTTTTCTATATTAAAGCTGGAGAAACCCAGTGTTTATATAACACCTTATTGTATGGTCAGTTGTCAGAATCCAGTGTGTCCAGTGTGGTGTGCATGTGTTAACGGTGGAGGAGGGGGAGCTAGAGGATGTGGTGAGAAATTCTTTGAAATAGTTTGTAAAAGCAGCTGCTGTTGTGGAAAGTCACGTGGGTAACTGGAAGCTGAACAGTTTTGGGCCTCATTTGCATGGGTGGTTCTGCCCCTTCCTCCCTCCCCTACCCCTCCTTGGCAAGCTGCCTCAGCGAGGTGACACTCTGAAACTGCTACTCGGTTTGTTAATGCTGACTCATTGCTGAACCATGGGCCATCATACTCCCTGCACCTCATTCTCCCCGGTCCTTGCACCTCCTGCCCCGACTCTCATCGCCCATTTCAGGGTTGTTCCTCACTCCCTCACCTCCCCTTCCTCTTTTCCACTTCACCCCATTTGCTCCTCCGATTGCCGCCTTTTTCCTTCCCCTTTTCCCTGATCACTTCCCTTCTCTCTCTCTCTCCCTCCCCAATTACCTTCTTTCTGCCTCTCTTGATTTTCCCCATTTCTCTTTCTCCTCCTCCAATCCTTCCCTCTTTCCGTCCATGCCTTGATCCGAACAACTCTTCCCACCTCCCCCCCCCCCAAAACCTTGTCTCTGCTGTAAAGGAGAATGATCCCAGCTTCTGGGTGGCACAGTGGTTGGCACTGCTGCCTCTCAGCACCAGGGGACTGGGTTCAATTCCCAGTTTGGGTCACTGTCTGTGTGGAGTTTGCACATTCTCCTCGTGTCTGAGTGGGTTTCCTCTGGATGCTCTGGTTTCTTCCCACAGTCCAAAGATGTGCAGGTTAGGTTGATTGGCCCTTAATGTCCTGAGATGCGTAGGTTAAAGGGATTAGCTGGTAAATATGTCGGGATATTGGGATAGGGCCTGGGTGGGTTTGTTGTCCAAAGATGTGCGGTTGGGTTGATTGGCCATCCTAAATTGCCCTTTAATGTCGGGGGGATTAGCAGGGAGAATGTGTGGGTTACGAGAATAGGATCTGGATGGGATTGTGGTTGGTGCAGGCTCAATGGGCCGAATGGTCACATTCTGCACTGTAAGGATTCCAGGATTCTCCCAGTCAGTCTCTCTCTGCATGAACTAAACACCCCATATCCCTGAGGAACCATGGGCAAATCTCCCCTCTCCCAAGGCCTCCACATCCTCCAGTAAGTGTGGCAGGTGCTCAGAACAGGATGCTGTCCAGCCAAAGCCAAGTTTATTAATTGTATTATTCTGTGCCTAAGACCCAGTATGCTTTTGCAGTGGCACCACCCCCCCCCAAACTCTTCCATCTCTCTGAACTCAGCACTGGCCTGTCCTGAGCTCTGTTCATTATGGTTTGTGTATGTGTGTGTTTTATCTTCAGTCTTTGAACAGGCTTCATCTTTACCTGGAACTCGAGGTTCCAGATGACGGGGTTGGCAAGCATGCAGGGTTTATGTCCCGATCTCTGCTGAATGAGGGGTGTATCGGTATTACCACTCTGCGTCAATATTTACAGGAGCCCCCCGGGGAGTGCGTCAATATTTACAGGAGCCCCCCGGAGAGTGCGTCAATATTTACAGGGGGGAGTCCCGGGGAGTGTGTCAGTATTTACAGGGGGGAGTCCCGGGGAGTGTGTCAGTACTTACGGGGGCCCCCCGGGGAGTGTGTCAGTACTTTCAGGGGTCTGCGGGAGGGGTGCGTGCTGGAGCCAGCTCCTGGGCGGAGCATTCCCTGGGTGGAGAGGGGTTGGCAGGGTGCTGTGAGTATACTGTTGTTACGGGGTGCCACTGGCCTATCACCCTTCCTGTATTTCTTGGTGAACTCGTGCTGACGCAGAAGAGGCAATGTATTGCCTGCAGCAAACTTGATTGACGTATCTGTCTGACCTCTGAACTTTGACCCCTCTGTGTTCTCCAGCCGACCAGGTTTACGGTGATCAGGACATGCACGATGTGGTGAGGAAGCACTGCATGGATTACCTGGTAAGAGCTTGATGTCCCTTTTTCCATGTTCCGCTTTCTCCACCTCCCCCTCGCTGCCCCCTTGCCTGACCCCCTCCCTCTGTCTGAATCTCTGGCTGCAGGTGAAGAACGCCGACTACTTCTCCAACTACGTGACGGAGGATTTCACCACCTACGTCAACCGCAAACGGATGAGCAGCTGCCACGGCAACCACATCGAGATGCAGGCCATGGCGGAGATGTACAACCGGCCTGTCGAGGTGTACCAGTACAGCCTGGCCGGGGAGGAGAATCTCGGTACGGGCTCGGCGCGGAATCCCCCCTCCCCTTTTCCCTCCCAGTCTGTTGGGGTCTCTGTTATCTTGCACAATGAGCCTTTGCTGTGGGAACGATTGTGATGTGAGTTTGCTATGTAAACGTCACACCGTATTGACATCCTCAGGCCACCAGTGGCAGTGTAGTGCCGCAGTTTGGTGTCCCTCAGCACTGCAGGCAAATTTCTCTGTTTGCCAGATGTTCAGGTGTATTGAATTTTGTCTGTTCACACAAACACCCACACACAAGCAACTGCAAATTACTCCTGTTGTAGTTTAATGGCCATCTTTAATGTAGAACGTGGCGTCTTAACCACCTATTCTGTAATTACACCCCTCCCCGCAACCATTACTCTCGCCGTTAATTCTTTCTCTCTTGTCTGTCTCCCTCCCCCTCTTACCGCCCCGCCGCACCACCCCCCTTGCAAGCCTCCCTTTTTGACCCTCTTTATCTTCAGCCTCTCTTGTCCCCTTCTCTATTCTCTGCCTGGTGCTCACTTGCTCCGCGCCTCCTGTCTAAGCTCTCAAAACCGCATCTCCCATCTCTTCCCTTGCCTCCCACACTCTGCCCCGCCACTAAAATAAACCGGTCAAGTCCCCTGACGGTTTGGCTGGGATCTTGCTGTGTAAAAACCACTGCCCTTTCTGCGCTGCTGGAGGTGCCACTTTTCTGGATAAGATGTGGAACCGTGCCCTGGGTGGGGGGGTTAACTAATCTTCACCCCTCAATCAACATTATTTTTCTGTTTAAGGGAAAAGCGGGTGACCTGAGCGACTTATTGTGCTGCGGTTTACGGGATCACGCTGTGCCCTGGGGCAGAAACAAAACATCACATTGGGTGTGAAGGGTGGGTCGGCCCTGCAGTGAGCAAAGGCTCCAGCAGAGGCACGCGGGAAGCCCCTGTCCTTCAGGCATCGCCACCCCCCTCCTCATGCCTCCTCTTTCTCACGTCCGCAGAACCAATAAACACTTTTCACGGCATTCACCAGACGGAGGATGAGCCCATCAGGGTGAGCTACCACCGCAACATCCACTACAACTCCGTGGTCAACCCCAACAAGGCCACCATCGGGGTGGGCCTCGGCCTCCCAGCCTTCAAACCTGGCGTGAGTATAGCCCCGTCGCTTGCTCCCTCCCTGGAACATTGTCGCCCATTCCCCCGCTGCCACCACATTACTGATTGGAAACCCCCCCCCCCCCCCCCCCCCCCCCGCCTATCGTGCTACAAATGGAATCACCCAGTGTGGTTTGAGGCCATTCCACCTGGCCGCACCTGGGCCAAAGACATTCAGTTCACCCCAATCTCCCAGAGTTAAGAATGAGAGGTGGCCGCTTCCTGCCACCACATCTGGGCTCCCTAAAGCCCCTTCAGGGGTGTTTTGTCGCCACCAAAAAAACAAGTCGCCATAGAAACGTGAGTCATTCTGCACTCGATTCCCTGCTGTCATTTCACCAGCTCCAATCAGTCTACCTGAATCATGTCCAAGCTGTATCACAGTTCACTGTTATACCCCTTGGGAATGCAGTGTAGAACACAGCAATTCAGCACCCTCCCCTCTCTTTTAAAGCTACCAAAAATCTCATCACTGCATTACTGAGGTCACCTAGAGTGCAATTGCAACAAATTTGCAGTTCCTGCTCAAACCTCAGTGTGCGACGACTGGTTTGTCTCTTGTTCTGTGCTGCCATCCTTTCTCCCTCTACCTCCCCCCACCTCCTGCCTTCAATTCTGGGGCTACTGTAGCTAACTTCATGCTGATCCCCCCTCTCTCTGCAGTCCGCCGACCAGTCGCTGATGAAGAACAACGCCATCAAAACCTCGGAGGAGTCATGGATCGAGCAGCAAATGCTGGAAGACAAAAAGCGGGCCACAGACTGGGAGGCCACGAACGAGGCCATCGAGGAGCAGGTGGCCCGCGAGTCGTATCTGCAGTGGCTGCGTGACCAAGAGAAACAGGCCCGACAGGTGAGGAGGAGTGTACGCAAGATAAAATAACTTCTAGTTTTTATTCAGCAGAACACAGCGTTCACTGCGTAACTGTGCAGAGTAGCCGTGTATTCAGCAGGGTAAGGATCATTCACTTGTGTAATCATGCAAAGTGGCAGTGTCATCAGCAGGGTAAGGATCGTACGCTAGAGGGGATTAAGGGTTATGGGGAGAGGGCGGGAAAGTGGAACTGAGCAGCAACAGATCAGCCATGATCTTATTGAATGGCGGGGCAGGCTCGAAGGGCTAGATGGCCAACTCCTGCTCCTATTTCTTATGTTCTTATGTGAGGATGGTTTGCTGCGTATTCAGCAGGGTGAGGATGGTTCGCTGCGTATTCAGCAGGGTGAGGATGGTTCGCTGCGTAACTATGCAGAGTTCACTAAATGTGGAACCCTGTCTTGTGTCTTGCAGCCCCGGAAAGCCTCAGCGACGTGTAGTTCTGCAACAGCAGCAGCGAGCAGCGGACTGGAAGAATGGACCGGACGCTCGCCCAGGCAGCGGAGCCTGGCCTCTTCACCGGAACATTCCGACCTCCACCCAGATGGCGCAGGGAAGCCCCCATCGCCCGGCAGTGCCGCGGCGCTCGTCCTCGGAAAGCCCCCCTCGCCCTGTGCACCAGGTCAGCATCTAAAGTGTTACCTTCGATTGTGACCCCCCCACAGGCTGCCAGCACATGTTCTCCCATCCCGCTCGCGCCTCCTCCCCGTCTGCCTCGCGGGGGGGAGCTGCTGCTGTGCCCCCCCATGCCATTTACCATTGCCCTTCACATACAACCATGACTCCCCCTGTAGCCCCCTGTCATGTGCCGACAACATTATCTCCCATCTCCTCCAGTTGCCCCCCGTGGCGTCTCCCCCTTTCTCCCCCTCGTGTGAAGTACCGAGCCCTCCCTCCCTCCCTCAGGCTGCAGTGCCCCAAGGCCTGCATCACCGCCTCATAGCAATGCCCTCTGCGCCCCCTCAGTGGCGTCTCCGAGGTGTCCGTATCTGAGCCCCACGCTTCTTTATCTTAACTTCCTGAGAAACCTGTCGCTTTCCTTATCATTGAGCTCTTCGGGAGCCCAGTGCAGACGGAGGGAGGAGAGTGAAGGCTCTTCTCGTGGGCACGGCCACACTGGCCACCGCAAGATCCAGGCTGTAGCTGGCCAGGAGAGGGGAGGGGGTCACATGTCCTGGCTACCCCCGCAGTCATGTTCACCACCGGCTGTCCCGGAAGAGCGGACGTGTGGTGTCTGTAAGTGTGATCGAGACGTTCCCATACCCTGCGGTGAATGGGCTGCTTAATCAACCCCCTTAATCACCTTTAGTTTTACTAAGTTTCCCTTCAGATCCTGTTTGCTGCAGGGTCCCCTTTTGGGTGTGGGTGGGTGGGGGAATGGGGGACACGCACCCTTCGATTTACCCTCCATCTGTTGGTTTTGGTTACTCTGGCTGCCCCGTGAGGAAGCGTGCACAAACTCTGCTGACACGTGTGTCTCCTGTTTGTTTTCCCCCTCTTTGGCTGCCTCAGGTACGAGCAACCAGACGCTTGGCGACCGAGCCCTGTCTCCAGCGCTCTCGTTCCGCCCTGCCCTTGACTGCCGAGCAATCATGCAGCAGATGTCGCCCACCGCGTTCGGTAAGTCTCGTGCTGCGGCCGCCATTGCGTTGCACCGTGAGCGCCGGACTTGTGCCAACCGGACCCTCCCGCCCAACTCCAAACACCTCCACCAGGGCATTAGCCGCTTGTTGGACCGTTGCATGGACTCTGTCCCCTGCCAACGATGGGTACAGTATCGACTGCGTGAGCCATTGCAGCTCAACCTACGCAGCGCTCTCCGTGAGTGGGAAACCCCCCCCCCCAACTTTTCGCCCCCCAGATCAGTAACCTATCCCCCCCCCCCCACCCCAGACACCCCTCACATGCTCTTTCCTGGTACTGGGATACTGTGTGCAATTCTGGTCCCCCCTATTATAGAAAGGATATTATTAAATTAAAAGAGTGCAGAAAAGATTTACTTGGATGCTCCCAGGACTTGATGGATTGGGTTAAGGAGAGGCTGGATAGACTGGGACTTTTTTCTCTGGAGTGTAGGAGGCTGAGGGGTGACCTTATAGAGGCCTATAAAATAATGAGGGGCACAGATCAGCTAGATAGTCAATATCTTTTCCCAAAGGTAGCGGAGTCTAAAACTTGAGGGCATAGGTTTGAGGTGAGAGGGGAGAGATACAAAAGGGTCCAGAGGGGCAATTTTTTTCTCACGGCGGGTGGTGAGCCTCTGGAACAAGCTGCCAGAGGCAATAGTAGAGGCAGGTACAATTTTGTTGTTTAAAAAGCACTTAGATAGTTACATGGGTAAGATGGGTATAGAGAGATATGGGCCAAATGCGGGCAATTGGGACTAAGGGGTTAAAAAAAAAGGGGCAGCATGGACAAGTTGGGCCAAAGGCTATAAACCTTCATTCAGGCTGATTGCTCTTCCCTTTTGGAATAGGGAGGGGAACAGGCCCGTCACTGTGTTGCTGACGGTTAGGCGGCAGAGTTTGTGTATGTGCAGGAGGGTGACATTTCTGAGCTAAAAGCTTTTGGGGGGTGGGCAGGTGGTGTGGTGGTGGTAGGTGATTCTGAGACTCACCTCCACTGACGTCAGCCCTGTGGGGGGGCGGGGGGGGAGGGGGGTGCGGCAAAGAGCTCCGGAGACGGGCGCCTGTCTTTTTAATTTTCCTCCATCGCTTTCCCTCCCCTCTTCAGGGCTGGCCTCCTGCCAGTTTTGGATGGTGGGCTGTGGGGTAGGCCTTGCAGCTTTGGAAGAGTGCGTCCCCCAGGCCTCGATGTCAAAGTGCCTTGCTGCTGCCGTGTCAAAAGTGGTGGGAGTTGAGCAACTGGGGCAGCAATGGCAGCGAGATCCTCAGTGAATGGGAGCAGAGAAAGGGTGAGAGTTTGACGAGAGGGATAAGGGTGAGGGTTAGTGTTTGGTGAGGGGGCAAGGGTCAGAGTTTAGTGAGCGGACTATCTGCCTTTGTCTGTGGATTGTCACATGAGCCACATTCAGGAACAGAACAATATAGATGCGACTGAAGTCACAGGGAAGCAGGTGATTATCTCACCAAAATGTGGGAACTTCAATAAATTGAGCATTTATTAAAATAATAAAAATAAAACACAAGCAAGACTAGACGTATGACTTGAGAATTTAATTTTAGAAAATATCAGTTAAGTAAAACTGAATAATGCTGGCAGGGCTGGTGATGTTCTGCAGCTGTGGTATGTGGGAACTCCTGGATGCCCGTGTGATCCGGGGCAAACATGCCTGTACTAGGGTGTCTGCAGCTCACGGAGCTTCGACTAGGGAGCCTTTGAGTTGGAGGCTGAGCCGCAGACACATGAGGTTGCGGGATGGAGACCTGGGCGCTTTGTACCAGGAAGCAGTGATACCCCTGAGGACAGGGTCTTCTGATTTGGCTCTCAGTCAGGGGTAGAGTGGGCATGCCGACCCAGAGGGTGGGTGTCATGGCCTATCTGGGTATTGCTGACAGACCAGGAAAGGATCTGTTGAAGAGGGGGGTGGATACAAGTAGCCAGGGGCTAAATTATACCTGAGCTGTGAGCAAATTGGATTAGTGAGTTAAAGTGCATTGGAGAAATGGGTTTGATTCCTGGAGCTCTGGCACCAGTGCTGGGCAAAGTTTGGTGGGGGGGGATGCCCCTCTGGACACTATTCAATTGAAAAGAAGTTATTCTTATTAAAAAATTTATAATTTTATTTATTATTATAAAAGATTTTAAAAATGGCAGGAGCGGGTACGATAGTGGCTTTAAAGGGACAACTAGATGAATACATGAATAGGGTGGGAATGGAAGAATACGGATTCCGTAAGTGCATATGGTTTCAGTTTAGACAGGCGTCATGATCAGCACAGGCTCAGTGGGCCGAAGGGCCTGTTCCTGTGCTGTGCTGTACTGTACTGTGCTTTGTCATTTGAATTCTGCTGGGGGGCCAGTGGGAGCCAGGCCGCTATCTGAATATAGCATTCCTCACAAAACAGGCGAATTGTCAGCACAGAGACACGTTGTGTACGATCTGAGGGCCATTACAGAGACGTGTCTGCTGGGTGACCAAGGTTGGCCCCTGCATAAGGACACATGACACTTTGGAAACGGGAAATAGGAACAGGAGTAGGTCATTTCCCATCAAGCAGAGATAGATGGGTTTTTGGTTGGTGAGGGAGTCAAAGGTTAAAGGAAAAAGGTGGGAGAATGGGGTTGAGAAACTTTTCAGCCATGATTGAATGGAGGAGCAGGCTTGAAGGGCTGAATGGCCAAATTCTGCTCCTATACCTTCTGGTCTAAGCCTCCTCCACCATTCAATACGGACATGATGTGGAGATGCTTGTTTTGGACTGGGGTGGGCACAGTAAGTAGTCCCACAAAACCAGGTTAAAATCCAGCAGGTTTATTTGGTAGCATGAGCTTTCGGAGCTCTGCTCCTTCGTCAGGTGAGTGGGAGTAGGGTTCACAAGCAAGGCATATATAGTCACTCAATTACAAAATAATGGTTGGAATGCGAGTCTTTACAGGTAATCAAGTTTTTACAGGTACAGACAGTCTGAGTGGAGAGAGGGTTAATCACAGGTTAAAGAGATGTGTATTGTCTCCAGCCGGGACAGTTAGTGAGATTTTGCAAACCCAAGACCCCCACGACTTGCCTGGGCTTGCAAAATCCCACTAACTGTCCTGGCTGGAGGCAACGCACATCTCTTTAACCTGTGCTTATCCTCTCTCTGCTCACATTGCCTGTACCTGTAAAGACTTGATTCCCTGTAAAGACTCCAACTGTTATCTTGTAATTGAGTTTGTATCTATATATGCCCTGTTTGTGAAACAAATCCTGCAGTCACCTGATGAAGGGGCAGTGCTCTGAAAGCTCGTGCTGCCAGATAAAACTGCTGGACTTTAACCTGATGTTGTGAGATTACTTAGTGTGGTCATAGCTGATCCCCCTATCTCAATACCACACTCTCTCCCCATACCCCTCGATACCTTTCGCTGGTCTTGGTTCTAAAGGTCAAGATGTGAAATCAGTTGGGGTCGAGATAAGAAACAGCAATGATAAGTTGTTGTTGGAGTGATTTTTAGGCCTCCCTAAGACAATGGGACAGGGTATACAGGAAGAAATAATGAGGTTGTGTAGGAAAGGCACTACAGTTATCGTGGGTGGTTTTAACCTGCATATGAATTGGACAAATCAAATTGATAAATGTAGCCAGGAAGGATGAATTCTTCTTGTGTTTTTCGGAATAACTTGTGCGAGCTGTTTGAGACTTGGTAATGTGCAGTGAGACTGGATAAATTAATGACCTCATAGTAAAGGGGCCCCTCGGTATCAGTGACCATAACATTCTGGGATTTCACATTCAGTTTTGAGGATGAGAAGAGTGGATCCAGGACTTGTGTTTCCAACTTGAATAAAGACAAGTATAAGGGATTGAAGACAGAGCTGGCTACAGTGGACCAGGAAATGAGGTAAAGGATGGATCAGTAGAGATGCAGTGGGCAGATGTTTTGAGATATTTCATAAGTGTTCAGCAAAGATGCATTCCAATGAGAGAGAAATCAGGAGGCAATTGCACGATCCGTGGCAGAGTGTAGTTTCAAATGGAAAGAAAAAGTGCGATTCAAAGATTTTGCAAAGTTGAGTTTGTGAAGTTAGAATTGGTTGTAGGTAAATAAAATTGTAAAAATGCGAGTGGGAAAAATAAACATTGCAGTGTCCCTTTAAAAGCTGGTGTTTTGTTTCAGTGTGAAGAGGTTTAAAGTACATCCAGAGTCCAAGCTGAAACATCTCTGTCGGAAAGTCAAGCACTCGTCTTGACAAGACAACCTGTTTGTGTTTAAATTTTGCCCAATCAATTTAAACAGGCACTCAGCTACCAAGGAACCTGTTAGATTTTAATGAGTTTGTTGACAACAGTGGACCAATCCTGTTGTAGGAAAATTGATAGGTCATCACAAGTATAAAAGAGAGTGAAAGGAGGGAAAACAGGAGAACTGCCACCGCTCAAGACTCAAGAGCAAGAGAGAGCGCACCTCTCCACTCTGCCAGCATTATACATCTCTTAAGAGAACGTATCATCTAACCAGCGAAAGGTATCAAATCAAAAATAACTCAACAGACAGAGAAATCAACTGAGTAACTCCAAAAGGTTCCGAAAGAGACAAAACCTGGTTGTATTTTTTGTGACTAAATCCTATTATTATATTTTTGGTTAATGAATGGGCTTTGTATTTATTTGAACAGCATTCTAGTAGAACCTTATTTTATTCGGTATGTTACTTGTTTAGTTAAAGTTCCTGGTTAGGTAAATAAATGAATTACTCAAGGTTTATTTTAAAGTGAATATCGGAGATTTTTGTTAGTTACCCGCTAAATGTTACTGAAGGACAGGTCACACCTTCCCACGCACTTTTAACAGAATACAGGCGAGGGGTCTCTCTTTGGGGGACTCAGTGTTACATCTCAAAGGGGGATTAACCTCCGTCATAACAAAGGTTCAGAAGATTGGACATAATTTACAAAGAATGACTAAAAAGTAAATTAGAGTACGAGAGAAAGATAGGTTAAAAATATAAAAACGGATAGCAATGATTAAAAGGAACAGAGTAACATGAGATGGTGACATAGTGGTGATATCGCTGACTAATGCTCTTGCTGTGGGTTGGGGAAAGGCATTGGATTGAACCCTGAATTAGTCTGCAATTGAAAGCTAGCCTCGGTAACGGTGAGCGTAAAACTATCGTCGATTGTCAGAAAAAACCCATCTCTTTAACTAATGTTCCCCTTTAGGGAAAAGGAAATCTGCCATCCTTACCCCAGTCTGGCCAACACGTGACTTCAGACCTCCACACAGTGATGTGATTGACTCTTAACTGCCTCTCGGAAATGGCCGAGCAAGCCACTGAGTTGAATTCAAGAAGGTGCCCCTCCCATCACTGCCTCTAGGGGCATTTATGAATGGGCAATAAATACAGCACCCAGCTAGGCGCTGAAGGATAAAACTGCAGCTTATTATGCTTCAAAGCATTGATTTGCAGAATTACACATTACAAACGTGAGCCCCCTAACCCAAAAAAGGCAACTTACAGGAAAATCTCTCAGCGATCAGGCAGGGTCAACAGGGTGTAGTGAAAGAGAAATCATGCCTGATGAATTTATCAGGGTACTTTGAGTAATCAGTAACACAGGCGAAGGGGAACCTGTGGATGTGCTGTATCGATGTTTCAACCTTCCAGTTGGAGCAGAGGGGAGGCTGGGGGGTTTGAATGGAAGGTAACTGGGAATCAGATCAGAAATTGATTCTGTTTGAGACACGAATCTTCAATGCTGTTTTTAATGTCAACTTTGTCTCTATCCTCCCCCCACCCCCCCCCCCCCCCCGACCCCAATGCTTTGTCTTTCTCAAATTCTGTCCTTTTCACTGGGTTTCTTCTGTCTCTCTCTCTTTCCCCCACACTCCCTTTCTCTCTTTTCCCCCACTCTCTCTCTCTCTTTTCCCCCACTCTCTCTCTCGCCCTCCTCCCCCACCCCCCCCACTCCCTCCTCACTCCCTCCTCACCCAAACCGCCTTCCGTCGCAGGCCTGGCTGACTGGGAAGATGATGAAATTCTTGCCTCGGTGCTGGCTGTGTCACAGCAGGAGTACTTGGACAGTATGAAGATGGGCAGAGACTCATACAGAGCCCCTTCACCGGACAAGAGCTGATGGACAGCTTCCTCTTGCCTCCCCACCTTGCTCCCCTTGGCTCTGCCGTCGCCCACATTGACCAGACCCCCTCCCCATCCTGTGCTAGACACACACAAACACAGACTGTCCCCTTTTCTTTCTCAAATTAGATGCATGTATGGAACTTAAATAACAGAAAATGATGATGTAATAATGTTGCACCCACCATAATACTGACGTTCGGTCTTAGAAAATATAATTTTTTTTGTTTATTTTCGGCCGCTCCAGTTCTGGTGTCTCTCCGGTAAGTGCGGGGGGTACAGTGGTCTGCGGTGGGGAGGGAAATGGGGCATGGGTTCCAGATGTGCTGTGAGAAATCACCCCGGCTGCAGGGTGACCAGGGTGTGGGGTTCAGCGCTGACCCCTTTAGCCCTTCCCCATAGCCGAGGGATCTGACCCCAGCTCCCCATGTTGAATGTTCAGGGTTGAGAGAGATCATGTAACCTCTCCTCCCTCCCCCGGATCTCCTGCTTTCTCCCTCCTGCCCTTCTCTCTTCCCTTCACCCTCTTACCCCCCCGCCTCTTTCTTTCCACTGTCCTCCCTTCCCACCGACCCACCCCCCCTGCCCCAGTCCGCTAAAAAGGGGCAACGGTGGGGAGGGGGCAACCAATGAAGTTGAAGCTGGGTATTCCAGCTGTTTCCAGGCTGAGACTGGTGCTTGCTGTTCCCAGCACTGGCTCATTTCCCAATGTGTGCCCCCGCCCCCAGGCAGGTGTGTCTCCCTGAGGTGTGGGCTCTCCGGTGGGGGTTACAGGGCAATGGCACCTGTCGGCGTCTCCGGGAGGGTGGGTGAGCGAGCGGTTTCTGTGTGTGGCTGTGAGCCGGTTTGCTCGGTTGAGAAATGTCCACCCACCATCTCTGCATTCCCCGATCTCCCGAACTCTCCCAGCTCCTGAGCGACGGGAGGCCGATGTCTGAATGTCGTGGGGGACTGCGGCTGAGGTTCAGGTGGCGTGCAATGCAAATCCGTAATGCATTGGTGAGACGGAACAGGAATTCCAGCCGTGTGTTAACACCTGAATGGATATCTCCCGACTCTGCTTCAACCAGCGAGAGGAATGGAAAGGCTCAATGTTTGAGAGGCTCTGAATTAACTGTTGTTGCTCTGACTGATTATCAAAATTGTTTGTGGGCATCACATCGTTATTTTCTGTTGGTTGGAGATGAATCGTCCATCACGGTGGGATTCACAGTTTGCAGTGCGTGAATGGTGGATCAGAAACATCAGCGGAATCCGTCTCTCCTTCCTTGCAGCCCCCCCCTCACATCGAGTATCCCCACACAAGCACCGAACTGCGGGAGGGTCGGTGCTGAGAGGGAGCGCCGCAGTGCGGGGGGGTCGGTGCCGAGAAGGAGCGCCGCAGTGCGGGAGGGTCAGCGCCGAGAGGGAGGGCCGCACTTGCGGGGGGGTCGGCGCCGAGAGGGAGTGCCACAGTGCGGGGGGGGGGGTTGGCGCCGAGAGGGGGGGGGCCGCACTTGTTGGGGGGGGGGGGGGGGGGGGTCGGTGCCGAGAGGGGGGGGCCGCACTTGCGGGAGGGTCGGCACCGAGAGGGAGGGCCGCACAGTTGGGGAGCCTGTCTTTGGGGATGAGTCCTTAATTCCTACCCTCATAGGTGGATGAGAGTTCCCAGAGCTTTGAGTAGCGGGGGTGAGGGGGATGAGAATTCTCTCCATAGGGCCCTCACCTACAAACATCAGGTAAACATGAGCTAGACTATTTCCATCGCCCTGTCCCTGGAAGTGAATTGTAAAATCACTGCTGTATGTGGGAGCTTGCTGTGCACATGTTGCCAGGTACGCAGCAAGGGGACAGTGATGTTTTGACTTTGCGGGAGGGTGTTGTCTTTGTGCCAGGTTTATACCGGAGCACCATGAGCAGGGGTTGAAGTTTCTTCTTTGAAGGGATATTTCTGGTGCTGGAGTATAACAGGATGATTTACAAAGCTGCCATCAATTGGTCATGACTCCTACCCTGCTTCCCCTCAGCACACGGGCAAGGGAGCAGCATCTGTGTGTGACACACGCGCTGGTCAATAGCCAAGCTGTGTCGAGGTCTGTTAGCACCCTGGGAGATGTAATCAGAACCTTTTTTGTGTTTGGGGGGGGGGGGGGGAGGAGTACTGGGAGGGCTCCCTTCTTGCACATGGCATCCCTAAATTGCGGACCATGCTGGAGGGGGTGGGGGACTCCAGGATGAGTTAGGCAGTTCCTGCTGCCACCAGGAATTTATCGAACAATCGCCAGCGCCCCAGGTTAATGATTCTGAAGTGTCTTCCCCATCTCGCCATCTCCTATTGCAATAAACTCTTCAGCTCTGGGCTGGTTGTCGCTGTGTTGATTTTCACACATCTCTCAGGGTTGGCGAGGCCATTCAGCCCCTCGCACTCAACACTCCCTAAGCCGCCTCAATTCTCTCTCCCTGGATACGAGTCCCCAACAAAAGAATCTAGTGCTTGGGGTTGAAATCTCTCATTGCCCCTGATTCCATCCCCAAACCCCTGTCCAGCATCAAACTCCATGGACCCCTCTCTAAATTTAATCTCTCACCACCTGTCCCTCCGATCCCTGTGTTCCCTCGACACTTATCCCTTCCAGTGTGCTCCTGCCCGCTTCCTCCACCCACCACCTGATATTTAAGATAAATCCCTGTTGTTTCCCCGTGATGTCCTAACTCCCGTTCACCCATCAGCGCCCCTGACTTCACAAACTTGCACTGACGCCCAGTCTGGAAAAGACTCTTGTTTTAAAATTGACGTCCTCATTTTCAAATCCTTCTGGGGTCCTCAACAATTTCAGTAACCTCCTCCAGCCCCTACAACCCTCCCTATCTCTGTAACCTCCTCCAGCCCTCCCTATCTTTGACCTCTTCCAGCCCCTACAATCCTCCCCATCTCTGTATCCTTGTCCAACCTCTACAACCCTCCCTATCTCAAAAGCCACCATCAGCCCCTAAAACTCTCCCTATCTCTGTAACCTCTTCCAGCCCCTACAACCCTCCCTATCTCTCTAACCTCTTCCAGCCCCTTTGACCCTCCCTATCTCTAACCTTCTCCAGTCCCGAGTCTTAGAGATTACAGATTGGGGAGGCTGCAGATTTGGACAGGTTCAGAGAGTGAGAAAATGAAGTGGCAGATGGAATACAATGTGGAAAAGTGTGAGGTTATGCACTTTGGTAAGAAGAATGGAGGCATAGACTATTTTCTAACTGGGGAAAGGCTTAGGAAATCAGAAATCAAAGGGACTTGGGAGTCATTTTTGAGATTCTCTTAAGGTTAACCTACAGGTTCAGTTGGAAGTTAGGAAGGCAAATGCAATGTTAGCGTTCATGTCAAGAGGGTGAGAATACAAGAGCAGGGATGTACTTCTGAGGCTGTATAAGGCTCTGGTCAGATCTCATTTGCAACCTAAATTTTGAACCCCATACCTGAGGCTGGCTTTGGAAAGGATCCAGAGAAGGTTCACAAGAATGATCCCAGGAGTGAAGAACTTGTTGTATGAGGAGCGGTTAATGAACTTGGGTCCGTACTTGATGGAGTTTAGAAGGATGAGGGTGGATCTAATTGCAATGTACAGAATACTGCGAGGCCTGGAAAGAGTGAACGTGGAACGGATGTTTCACTAATGGGAGAGACCAGAACTCGAGAGCACAACCTCAGGTGAAAGGGACGATCCTTTAAAACAAAGATGAGGAGGAATTTCTTCAGCCAGAGAGTGGTGAATCTGTGGAACTCATTGCCGTAGAAGGCTGTGGAGGCCAAGTCACTGAGTGTCTTTAAGACAGATAGGTTCTTGATTAATAAGGGGATCAAGGGTTACAGGGAGGAGGCAGGAGAATGGGGATGGGAATAATATCAGCCATGATTGAATGGTGCAGCAGACTCAATGGGCTGTATGGCCTAACCCCCTCTCTCTGTCACCTCCTCCAGCCCATATGACTCCCTTATTCTCTCTAACCTCCTCCAACCTTCCCTAACTCTGTGACCTTCCAGCCCCTGTGACCCTCCCTATCTCTGTAACCACCTCCAACCCCTGACAACCTTCTCTATCTCTAACATCCTCCAAGCCCCAATAACCCTTCCTATCTCTCCAACCTCATCCAGCCCCTACAACCCTATCTCTGTAACCTCCTCCAGCCTCTACAACCCTCCCTATCTCTGTAAAAGTCTGAGGTCATGTACCAACTGACTCAAGAACAGCTTCTTCCCTGTTGCTGGCAGACTTTTGAATGGACCTACCTTGCATTAAGTTGATCTTTCTCTACACCCTAGCTATGACCGTAACACTACATTCTGCACTCTCTCGTTTTCTTCTCTATGAACGGTATATTTTGCTGTATAGTGCTCAAGAAACAATACTTTTCACAATATGTTAATACATGTGACAATAATAAATCAAATCAAAATCCAGCCCCAGAGATAGAGGGACACAGAGAACAGGGATAGAGTGAGAGAGAAAGAGACAGGCAGAGAGAGAGGGATACAGAACGGGGAAGGACACAGAGGGACACACGCACAGGGTCGAATTTCTGGTCCTGTATCTGGAATTCACCACAACGAGTTCTTAGAATTTTGCGGCACAGGCGAGCGCTGTGATTGGTCTGAGCGTCATTTCAAAAGACAAGGGAGGAGGCTCCTGATTGGCCGGAATTTTGATACACGCGGAGGGAAACCGAGGGGCTCCACCTAAAGTCAACAACACAGTCGAGGGGAACTCACAACTCAAACTCAACAACCGAGGGGAACTTACCTCGAGTCTCGCTCGTATCGGGAACCTTCGCACAAGGATCCACTCGCTATCGGAAACCTTCGCACTTACGGCAAGGGTTGACATCTCTCGCTCTGCTTTTCCTGCCTCACAGAGAACCTCTAGCTGCCCTGTCTCTCCGAAGCTATGCTACCTACCAAGTTCAGGACAGTGTGTTGTCAGCCGACTGCTATTAACCCGCACCCAGGTACCAACCACCATTTGTATTGTGTGTTCCCCCAAGCACTCACCTGGGGGTGGTGGGGTGTTTTCCACTGCTAGTTGGTATTTGGGACGTAAGTGGGGATTGTGATGTGGGAATGGGGTGGAGGGTGGGGTGGAACAGGAATTGTCACAGATAGTGGGATGGATGCACAGGAAGAGAAGGCGAGGGGCACCGGCCAAGAGATGGACTCGGGGAGGCTGTTGTGGCCAGGCAGGGGGGGAGGGGGGGGAGGAGGTAGAGAGATGTGGAGGGAATGGATGATCATGTAGAAAATCCAAGAGAAGGGAAGGAGAAAAAAGCAGTGTAGAGAAAGAGGGGAGAGAGACAGACAGAGGGGAAGACAGTGAGAGAGAAAGAGACAGAGGGAGAGAGAGACAGAGGGGGAGACAGAGTAAGTGAAATAAAGACAGACAGTGAAAGGGACACAGACTAAATGTGTATGGTGCTGGAAAAGTAGGAGTTAATTCTCATTAGGTTTTAGGGGTTAGGCAGAGGGAGCAGTATTTGTGAATGAATAACTTCATATTGGTACAGTTTGGATTTCTGTATTTTAATGATGTTGTTAAACTGAGGCTGGGATTATTGAGTAGAATGTAATTCCCTCTCTCTCTCTCTCTCTGACTTGCCTCCTGCAGTGAAGGGCAGAGAACCTTTCGACAAGCTGTACAGACTGGGCATTCAGCTGGGCAGTGGTGGTTTTGGAACAGTTTACTCCGCGGTCAGGATCTCCGACGGGACACCGGTGAGACCCAGGGATCTTCTTTAAGTAACGACATGAATGCAAGCACACACATACACATATACACACATACACACATGCATGCTCTCTCTCACACACATACAATCATCTACGAGCTTTCATTTTAGTGCAATCATTTAGTAAACACAAGTGTCGCACTCCGAGTGCGGTGGGAGGAGTGAGAGAGAGAGCTGCTGCAATTAGCAGAAGGAAATGTTTGGGTCTGGTGGAGGTTTGTCTGTGGGTTGGAGGTCGGAGTGAGGGCTGATTGTAAATGAAACTTGATTTAAAATGTTGAAACATTGAAGGAATGTTTAAAATCAGCTCGCTTGGTTAACCTGGGATCCTGTTTCACTGACAGGTGGCAGTTAAATATGTGGCCAGGGAGAAGGTGATAACATGGGGGCGTCTGGTAAGTTTCCAATAACATCAGTCAGGGTTTGTGAAACTGACTCTGTGTCAGTGTGAGTGTGAGTGTCAGTGTGTCTGTGTATGTGTGTATTAGTGAGTGCGTCTGTGTGTGTGTGTGTGTGTGTCAGTGTCAGTATGAGATAGTGTGTGTGTGTCAGTGTGAGATGTGATGTCCTGATCAGAGTTTGTAATTCAATGCAGTGTGAGTCTGTCTGTTTAGCATTCAGTGTTTTTCTGTGTTTTGGAGTTGTATTTCCCACCCTCCGATCACAATATTCTTGACATTTGCTTTGTTTTTACTTCCGTGACGTCTGTCCGGAGGGAAAACCCCGGGAAATTGATACACAACAAAAAATATCATAGTTAAAGGTGAACCCACCGCCCGGGGCATCCCCTGCAGCTGGAGCTGGGCTGTAATGTTGGGTACTTTTTCCTGTTCAATTCTCACACCTCACTGTGTTTCTGCCCCCTCCCACACTGCCTGCTTCATCTCACCAACGCCCCCCCTCCCCATTCCCCAGATCCTTCTATTCCTTTCTCCCCCCGTGTGTTTATCCAGCTTCCCCCCTTTAAACACATTGACACAATTCACCTCAACCACTCCCAGTGGGAGTGACTTCCACACTCTCCCCACTCTCTGGGAAAGAGCTTTCTCCTCAATCCCCCCTCCCACCCCATTGGATTTATTACTGATTGTCTCAGATTGACAGTCCCACTGACAGTTCTCGTTCCCAATATATTAAAAGGGATCATGGAAACACTGGGAAAGGTGCCAAAATAGAGTTAGCATGACACTGCTGCACTCCCTCAGCACTGACCCTCCCGCAGTGCGGCGCTCCCTCAGCACTGACCCTCCCGCAGTGCGGCGCTCCCTCAGCACTGACCCTCCCGCAGTGCGGCGCTCCCTCAGCACTGACCCTCCCGCAGTGCGGCGCTCCCTCAGCACTGACCCTCCCACAGTGCGGCGCTCCCTCAGCACTGACCCTCCCACAGTGCGGCGCTCCCTCAGCACTGACCCTCCCGCAGTGCGGCGCTCCCTCAGCACTGACCCTCCCGCAGTGCGGCGCTCCCTCAGCACTGACCCTCCCGCAGTGCGGCGCTCCCTCAGCACTGACCCTCCCGCAGTGCGGCGCTCCCTCAGCACTGACCCTCCCGCAGTGCGGCGCTCCCTCAGCACTGACCCTCCCGCAGTGCGGCGCTCCCTCAGCACTGACCCTCCCGCAGTGCGGCGCTCCCTCAGCACTGACCCTCCCACAGTGCGGCGCTCCCTCAGCACTGACCCTCCCACAGTGCGGTGCTCCCTCGGCACTGACCCTCCCACAGTGCGGCACTCCCTTAGCACCCACTGTGAGGATGTGGGCACCTTGATTATCCATGTTGGCAGCAATGATTTGGGACGGTAGAGGGTGGGATTATCCAGGGGCCTCCTGTGCTGACCGTCTCCATGCTTTTCCGTCCACAGAACGACATTCCCGTGCCGTTGGAGATTGTCCTGATGAAGAAGGTGGCGTTCCCGGAACACCGTGGAGTGATCCGACTGCTGGACTGGTTCACCCGGCCTGACGGCTTCCTGCTGGTGATGGAACGGCCAGCCTGCTCCAAGGACCTGTTTGACCTCATCACGGAGCAGGGTCCGCTGGGCGAGGAGCGGTCACGCACCCTCCTCCGTCAGACCATTGAGGCACTGCGGCACTGCCATGCCTGCGGGGTCACCCACTGCGACGTCAAGGACGAGAACCTCCTGGTCGACCTCCGCACCGGCGAGGTGAAACTCATTGACTTCGGCTCCGGGGCTTTCCTGCGGGACACCGTCTGCACCAACTTCAACGGTGAGTCTCCCTGAGGGAGCGCCGCACTGTGGGAGGGTCAGTGCTGAGGGAGCGCCGCACTGTGGGAGGGTCAGTGCTGAGGGAGCGCCGCACTGTGGGTGGGTCAGTGCTGAGGGAGCGCCGCACTGTGGGAGGGTCGGTGCTGAGGGAGCGCCGCACTGTGGGAGGATCAGTGCTGCGGGAGGGTCGGTGCTGAGGGAGCGCCGCACTGTGGGTGGGTCAGTGCTGAGGGAGCGCCGCACTGTGGGAGGGTCAGTGCTGAGGGAGTGCCGCACTGTGGGTGGGTCAGTGCTGAGGGAGCGCCGCACTGTGGGAGGGTCAGTGCTGAGGGAGCGCCGCACTGTGGGGAGGGTCAGTGCTGAGGGAGCGCCGCACTGTGGGAGGGTCAGTGCTGAGGGAGCGCCGCACTGTGGGAGGGTCAGTGCTGAGGGAGCGCCGCACTGCGGGAGGGTCAGTGCTGAGGGAGAGCCGCACTGTGGGTCGGTGCTGAGGGAAAATGGAGGCGCTCCCTCAGTGCTGACATCGTGGTGGGGGATTGGGTTGGGGGTGGGTGTCAGTGCTGGATTTTTTTGGGGCAAGTTGAGGATTAAACAATACAGAGTGGGGTAAATAGTTTCAGGGTGAACCTTGTTTGATTTTAATCTCATCTCCTCTTTGCCTCTCTCTCTCTAACTGGAATGACAGGCACCAGAGTGTACAGCCCCCCGGAGTACATCAGCCAGCATCACTATCATGCTCGCTCTGCCACCGTGTGGTCCCTGGGGATACTGCTCTACGATATGATTTGTGGTGACATCCCCTTCGAACGAGATGAGGAAATCCTGGCAGGGGAGGTCCATTTCCCTGCTGGTGTCTCGCATGGTAAGTGGCTGGCAGGGTGGGTGACAGCGGTTTGCTGGATCAGGAGGCCATTCAGGCCTGCTCCCCCATTCTATCACATCCTGTCTCCACAGCACCAGCTCCCCATCTAGCCCCTTGCCCACCTCCCCCCCACCCCCCTTGTTGCTGTGAGTAACTTGGCCTTGGATATATTCAGTGAGCCGCAGCCCCCTCTGGGACGGAGGGGGAGGGGGAGCATTCCACAGACTGACCACCCTCTAAGAGAAGAAATTCCTCCTCACCTTCCTCTTCAATGGGAGACCCCCTCATTCTCAAACTGTGTCCTCTGTACTAGATTCCCCCACACGAGGGGGAGGGAATCATCCTCTCAGAATCCACCCTGTTAAACCACCCCCTCAGAATCTGAGATGTTTCACTAAGATCCCCTCTCATTCTTCTAAACTCCAATGGGTTCAGGCCCTGATCTACTCAACTTTTTCCCCATAAGACAAAAAAAACCCCCCTTCACCCCAGGAATCGGCCCAGTGAACCTTCTCTGAATGGCCTCCGATGCGAGTAGATCCCTCCTTCAGTAAGGAGACCAGAACTGTTTGCAGTACTCCAGCTGCAGAAACACCAACTCCCTGTACAGCTAGAACAAGACTTCCCAACTTTTATACTCCATCCCCCCTCGCAATAAAGGACAAAATTCCCATTTGTTTTCTCATCACTTACTGTATCGGTGTGATAACACCTTTGGGATTCATGCACCAGGACACCCAGGTCCCTCTGCACCGCAGAGTTTCACATTCCCTCCCTTTGTTTCGCCATCATTTCTTGACCACGATGAGATTTTTCCTTTTTTTTTAACGGCTATTTTCTGTTTCTCTCGCTGCTTGCTTCCGCAGAGTGCCAGGAGCTGGTAAGGTGGTGCCTGTCCAAGCAACCTTCCAAACGGCCCAGCCTCGAGCAGATACTTTGTCACCCGTGGCTGCAGAGGGAGTCAGCCAGGCACAAAGCCCTGGGCGTGTGGGTGCCCGGGGGAGAGTCGGAGAGCAACTCCAGCGAGGAGAGCCCGTAGGGAGCAGAAGGGCTGGACACGGACACTCCCATGTTGCTCTCGCCTCTGTGCATAAGGAGCAGGAAGACACTGAGAATGGGCTCGCCAGATTCCCAGTGAGAGAACGAGGCGTCGATAGTGACTGATGGTCCCTGAAATGGCACTTCATGGTGCCTGGGATCTTACATCTCTGACTGAGAGGAGACAGGTCTGCGTCTCGGGTTTAATGTCTTGTCTCAAAAGGTGGTGTCTCCAACAGTGCGGCGCTCCCTCAGCACTGACCCCTCCTGCAGTGCGGCGCTCCCTCGGCACTGACCCTCCCACAGTGCGGCGCTCCCTCAGCACTGACCCTCCCACAGTGCGGCACTCCCTCGGCACCGACCCTCCCACAGTGCGGCGCTCCCTCAGCACTGACCCTCCCACAGTGCGGCGCTCCCTCAGCACTGACCCTCCCACAGTGCGGCGCTCCCTCGGCACTAACCCTCCCGCAGTGCGGCGCTCCCTCAGCACTGACCCTCCCGCAGTGCGGTGCTTCCTCGGCACTGACCCTCCCGCAGTGCGGCACTCCCTCGGCACCGACCCTCCCACAGTGCGGCGCTCCCTCAGCACTGACCCTCCCACAGTGCGGCGCTCCCTCAGCACTGACCCTCCCACAGTGCGGCGCTCCCTCGGCACTGACCCTCCCGCAGTGCGGCGCTCCCTCAGCACTGACCCTCCCGCAGTGCGGCGCTCCCTCAGCACTGACCCTCCCGCAGTGTGGCGCTCCCTCGGCACTGACCCTCCTGCAGTGTGGCGCTCCCTCGGCACTGACCCTCCCACAGTGTGGCGCTCCCTCGGCACTGACCCTCCCACAGTGTGGCATGACTGGGGGTTTAAGTGCAGTTTGATGAATTTGCAGGGACAGAGATAATGAGAAGTTACTTTAACTGACCGCCTCCCATGGCTGATCAGCCATCACCATCCATCCAATCAGAAATATGTCTCTTTAAATGTATATCTAACTTACGAAATATTGTAACTGTTGAGTGGTGACTCTGAGGCACGGTTCCCAATTTGGGAGAAAATATACTGTTTAAAATTACCCCCTTCTCTGCCCTCTGTATCCTCTTATCTCCCCCTATCCCCACTTGTATTACAGTTCTGGAGGCAGTGGTGGGGGGGGAGGGGGGAACGTTGGGCGATTTCTCTCCTCGCCTGCACTGATTTGGGCAGGTTTACAGATTCGAGGGGGGTGACAGCGCAGTGGTTCGATCACACTGTGATGCACCCTGTGGTTGAATGGCCGAGGAAGAAGTGGTGGTGGAGGGACAGAGTGGGTGTGAGTGCTCGCTGGGGCTGCATCTTCGGGGGATCTGAGGCGGGCTGCGGGTTCTGCTGGATGGCCGGGGGTCAGCACGATGGTGGGGCACACACCCGGGGACCGTCGGTACGAGGCGGTCGTTGGTGCCGAGACTAACTCTGAATTACCGTGTCGGTTTGAGTACTCAGAGTCCTCCCAGCACTGAAGGAGGCCATTCAGCCCATCGATCACCTGCCAAATGAACTACACGTGTATTTATGGTGCTTTGTACATGCTTAATACAATTAAACACTAGTTTATATTTCAATCTGCGGTATGATGTGTGTGTGTGAGTGTGTGTGTGTACACAGGAAGTGGAGGAGGCCATTCAGCCCCTCAAGTCTGTTACACAGGAACAGGAGGAGGCCATTTAGCCCCTCTCAAGCCTGTTACACAGGAACAGGAGGAGGCCATTCAGCCCCTCTCTTTCGAGCGTGTTACACAGGAACAGGAAGAGGACCATTCAGCCCCTCTTGAGACTGTTAGAGGAACAGGAAGAGGCCATTCAGCCCCTCTCAAGCCTTGAGGGTTGAATGCCTTTCTCCTGTGTCATGCCCAGTACAAATTGCTGGCAAACAGTGTCACCTAAATCTCGGCTCAGCAACAGTGACTCGGACGCAGTCAAGGCAGAGGTTGGAGGAACAGGAGGCCAGCAATGAAGGGGGAGCTGTCCCTATCAACACAGAATGGCACAGCTTAGGAGGCCATTCAGCCCATCGAGCCCAGGCTCCCCCTTTGAAAGAGCTCTGTAATAAGTCCCACCCTGAATGTTTCCCAGAGAAGGGAATGCGAATAACTGACAAATTGACTGGAAGATGTGCATTTCCTTAGCACCTTTTATGACCAGTGAACATCTCAAACTACCTCGCAGCCAATGAGCTATCTTTTGGAGGGCAGCCACTGTTGTAACACAGGAAAAGTGGCTGCCATTTTGTGCACAGCAAGCTCCCAAACAGCCAATGTGAGGAAGAGTCTCCATGCACCCCCCCCCCCCCAAACAGTCGCTCTTCTTCCAGTAGTTGCTGTGGGATCTTTTACATGCACTCAAAAGGGGAGCTGGGGGCCTGGGGTTCAACATTTCCTCCTGAGAGGGAGAGAGGGAGGGGGAGAGAGGGAAATGTGATCAAAGCGTTGAGCAAAAGGTAGAGTTGGATTGCGACAGGTAATGGTAGGGTCAAAAATGGACACCAAACACTCCGACAATTCTGCCTCTGCACCCACCCTTCTACCCCCCTGCTGCTGCTCCCAACCCACTTCGAGACTCAAGGTAACATTTGCCACTGCCTCGCGATGAGCAACGCCACGGGAGGTTCACTGATGTTTAAATTTGCTCATCCTGGTCGGCAGGCGGCGCTGTGGTTAGTTCAGTGCGTTCGTAGTGCCGGGAGACATTGGCGTTTGTTTTGAGCATATTGATGACTCCTCCTGTACACTGGAGGGCGCTGCAGGCACTACTGCACATGCGGACTACGCAGCCAGAGCCGCCGGACTTTGCGCATGCGCACTAGGCAGACAAGGCTGCCTGTTGTTATCCATTCCGGCCTGCCGGAGGCGCTGCCGTCGGCGCCACGCATGCGGATTCGACAATTCAGTGTACCTGCTGTTAGCCCCTCCATGCCTGCCGGAAGCCTCTGCGCCTGTGGACTGGACAGCCTCGGCAGCTACTATTCGACCCTCCCAGCCTGGTGGTGGCGCTGCTGCCATTGTCGCGCATGCGGACTGAGCAGCCTGAGCATCTACTTTTCGACACTCCCAGCCTGGTGGTGGCGCTGCTGCCGTCGTCGCGCATCGGACTGGTTCCGGTTCTGGGCCCGCCTCTCCCGGAACTGGGAGGAGAGAAGGAAGGGAATACGGGGACGGGAAAGGGAGGGGAAGGAAAGGGAAGGGACCGAGGTGGAGGAAGTTGCCAGTCGCCAGCATGGCAGGTGCCGAGGTGGAGAAGGCGGTGGAGAGCGGCGAGCCGGCGTCTCGGCGGCTGACGGGTGAGGGGAGGTCAAAGGGCACGGGGGGCGAATGTCGTCTTCACGACATTCCAATCCATTTTCCGGCAATTGGGACCACTTTTAGTCCTCCTCCTCCTCCTCTACCCTGGTGATGTCCCCTTGGTGCACAGCAAGATCCCAGTGGCAGGGTAAGGGATTTTGGGGGCGGGGATGCTGGAGATGCAGAGTATGGGAATGGGGGGAATACTGGAGTTGCAGAATAAGATTCCACAGGCAGGGAATGTTGGACTTGCAGAGTAAGATCCCACAGGCAGGGTAAAGGAATGCGGGTGTGCTGGAGTTGCAGAGTAAGATCCCACAGGCAGGGTAACGGAATGGGAGGATGCTGGAGATTCACACGATTCCAGTGGCAGGGTAAGGGATGCGTGGGTGAGGAGTTGACATTTGCTGGGGGGGTGGGGTAAGGATGTTGTAGATACACAGCAATGTCCCAATGGATGGGTGGGGAGGTGTTTTATTTTGGAAAGGAAGTGTATTGGATTTACACAGTAAGATCCCACGCGCAGGGTAAGGAATGGGTGTGCAGCCTTTTTTAATGGGGGGTGCTGGGAAGGGTCAGAGATGCCCAGTGATAATCCCAAGGGCGGTGTTACAAATCGATAGGAGTCCAGCCTTTTTATATTTTTGGTGGGTGGTTGTTGGCACAGTAAGATCCCATGGTAATGTTGTATTTAACAATGGAGGATGTGGGGGTGGCCTGTGTTAACATTGTTTGCGACTGACTGACTGACCGTACTGATGTTTTCTGCGTATGGGAGGACGGAATAGGAGAAGCGGCAGTTTTCCATCCAGCAGGTTGCTCAATAAGATCCCATAAGCCATGTCTGAGGGTGTGTCAGGAATCAAACCAATGTCATCATCACATATCATAAAATGTACTGGCTCAAAACAGTCTTCGTAGAGAGAGACAGGTGAGAGAGGGAATCCCAGAACTTGGGGAATCCGCGGCAGCTAAAGGCACTGCTGCTAATGGTGGAGTGATGAGAATCGCGGGATGTTCAAGAGGCTCGAATTAAAGGAGTGCAGAGATCTTGAAGATCAGCAGTGAAAATTTAGTTTCTGGTAAATGGTTAATAATAGCTTTAAGATGACATGATGATATCTGAATTACAATAGAATGGAACACACCTAAGTACTACTCAATGGCAAACAAATCTGATGTTCCTGCATTATTCACAGCATAGCGTAGATACAGAATAAAGCTCCCTCTACACTGTCCCCATAAAACACTCCCAGGACAGGTACAGCATGGGGTTAGATACAGAGTAAAGCTCACTCTACACTGTCCCCATCAAATACTCCCAGGACAGGTACAGCATGGGGTTAGATACAGAGTAAAGCTCCCTCTACACTGTCCCCATCAAATACTCCCAGGACAGGTACAGCACAGGGTTAGATACAGAGTAAAGCTCCCTCTACACTGTCCCCATCAAATACTCCCAGGACAGGTACAGCATAGGGTTAGATACAGAGTAAAGCTCCCTCTACACTGTCCCCATCAAATACTCCCAGGACAGGTACAGCACAGGGTTAGATACAGAGTAAAGCTCCCTCTACACTGACCCCATCAAATATTTCCAGGACAGGTACAGCACAGGGTTAGATACAGAATAAAGCTCCCTCTACATTGTCCCAGCAAACACTCCTAGGACAGGTACAGCACGGGGTTAGATGGCCTGTTAAATGATGAATACTGGAGAAAGATTGCTGAGCAGAGCTGGTGGAATTTAAATGTAGTTAATGAAATCTTGAATTATGAAGCTTGTCTCAGTAACAATGACCGTGAAACTATCATCAGTTTGTAAAAAAAATCATCTGGTTCACTAATGTTCCCTTTAGGGGAAAGGAAATCTGCCACCCTTATTCCAGACTGGTCTTCACGTGACTCCAGTTGAGTCCCAGCCCCCAACACACAGTAATGTGTGGACTCTTAATCGTACCCTGAAATGGACCCTCATGCGAATCCCTCTTCAAAGGGCAATTAGGGCTGGCCTTGCCATATCACATTCTGCATTCTGTTGCCTTTTGTCTCCGAGTGTCAACTTCTCCCGGGGTCATCCGGAGCGTAATTGTCACTCCAAAGGCAAATGGTGTAAAAAAATTACCTGAAGCATTCCACAGCTGTGGAGCCTGGGTGGCCTTCGTTACATGGGAGGTCATCTGCCACACAGGAAGATCCCGTGAGCAGCAGTATGTTTGACGACCAGCTGGGAAGATTGGTACTCAACCCTTCACTAATGCCTCGCCGTTGTATTCTTCCTCTCCTGCAGCCAATGAGAAATTGAAGTACGCCAGCCTGGCCGTCCTGGTGATCCAGAACGCTTCGGTCATCCTGTGCATCCGCTATGTTCGCACCATTCCCGGGAACAAATTCTTTTCCACCTCTGCCGTGGTGATGGTGGAACTCGTCAAGCTCGGAACTTGCCTGATTCTGATTCTCGGGCAGAAAAGAGGTGAGCCGTCGCCACGTTTTTTTTGTCTGCACACTCTCTCATCTGTCCCATGGCGTTGCTCCCCATTAGAGTGTTTACACTGTGTGTAAGGGACCAATCATTCTGCCGCGCAGGTGGCGCTAACTCTTCCCCCTCCACCTCTCGGGTATGAGGTTCTGTTGCCAAAATTCTGTCCAAGCTTAAGTTCGGTGCCATGCTGCATGTTGTGGTCACTTACAGCGAAATTGCCATCTGTCTCCCTGCAAGCACCAGAGTTCTTTTCGGCCCACCTCAAGGTCATCTGGAGCATAATTGCCATTGCGATGATGAATGGCCAGGTGTAGAATGACCCAACCTTCGCCCAAGGGGGGAAGAGGACAAGCCCCAAAGAGGGGCTCAGGAGCAAAGGGACCCGGGGCAGATGTGCACGAATCATTGAAGGTGGTGGGATATGAACAAGAGTCAGGAGGAGGCCACTCAGTCCCTGGGGCCTGTTCTGCCGTTTAATAAAATCGTGGCTGATATGATTATAACCTCAAGTCTGCAACCCAGTCTCCCCTCCCCCATAACCTTTCATACCTCCTCGCTAATCCAGAATCTATCCACCTCTGCCGTAAAATATTCAAAGACTCTACTTCTTCCCCCTCTTCCTTCTGAGGAAGAGAGTTCCAGAGACACACCACCCTCTGAGCAAAAGCCTGATCTCTATTTTAAATGGGTGACTCCCTTGTTTTTAAAGACTCATTCCCACCCCCTCCTACTTCTAGATTCTCCCACAAGAGGAAACATCCTCTCCACATCCACCCTGTCAAGAAACCCCCTCAGGATCTTAAAGGTTTGGATCGAGTTGCCTCTTACTCTTCTAAACTGCAGCAGATACAAGCCTAACCTGTCCGACCTTTCCTCATCAGACAACCCGCCCATTCCAGGGATGGGTCTGGGAAACCTTCTCTCAACCACTCCCAACACATTTACATCCTTCCTTAAATAAGGAGACCCCGTACTGTACACAATACTCCAGATGTGGTCTTAACAATACTGTACAAAATACTCCAGATATGGTGTCATATATAGTGTACACAATACTCCAGATGTGGTCTCACCCATACTGTACACAATACTCCAGATGTGGTCTCACCCGTACTGTACACAATACTCCAGATATGGTCTCATATATAGTGTATACAATACTCCAGATGTGGTCTCACCCATACTGTACACATCCACTCTCCTGTCCTTTCCCTGTAACCCTCGATTCCCTTACTGATCAAAAGTCCATCTATCTCAGCCTTAAACATACACAATGATTCTGCCCCACAGCTCTCTGTGACAAGAGGTTCCGAAGGCTCTCAACTCTCAAGAGAATAAAATATCTCATCTCAGTTTTAACTTGGAGCCTCTTTATTCTGAGACTGTGCCCCCTGGGCCTAGACTTTCCCATGAGGAAGGGAAACATCTTCTCAGCATTTACTCTGCCAAGCCCCTTAAGAATTCTCTACATCTCGATGAGATCATCTTGCATTCTTCCAAATTCCAGCAAGAAGAGTCTCCAACTTGTGTACCCTTTCCCTCACAACACTGGGGTGGCACAGTGGTTGGCATTGCTACCTCACAGTGCCAGGGACCCAGGTTTGATTCCTGGCTTGGGTCACTGTCTGTATGGAGTTTGCGCGTTCTCCCTGTGTCTGTGTGGGTTTCCTCCGGGTGCTCCGGTCTCCTCCCACAGTCCAAAGATGTGCAGGTTAGGTTGACTAGCCATGCTAAAATTGACCCGAATGTCAGAAGATTGGCAGGGGTTACAGGGAAAGGGCCTGGATGGGGATTGTGGTCGATGCAGACTTAATCTTTTTCCCAATGAAAGGAGGTGGAAGAGAGCATGTCTGGGGTGCATTGGGACCTCAGTTATGCTGGCTGCTTTGCTGAGGCAGCGGGAAGTGTAGACAGAGTCAATGGATGGGAGGCTGGTTTGTGTGATGGACTGGGCTTCATTCAAGACCTTTTGTAGTTCCTTGCTACAAAAGGTAGCAAGGGCAGAGCAGGGGGTATACCGAGCTGTGATACAACCGGAAAGAATGCTTTCTATGGTGCATCTGTAAAAATTGGTGAGAGTCCTAATGGACATGCCAAATTTCCTTCGTCTTCTGAGAAAGTAGGGGCGTTGGTGGGTTTTCTTAACGATAGCATGTTGATGTGTGTAAGTGGGGGTGGGACAGTTGGATAAACACACGAGGGAGAAAGGAATATGGAGGATGCTGGAGGGGGGATAAATTAGGGGGTATGGGTGTGGGGCAGAAACGCCGGTATGGAGCAGAGGGACCGAATGGCCTGTTTCCAGGGGAGCTGTAGGATTGGATGGAGGAATGGGGGTTAACAAAAAGGTCTTTCCATCTTCCAGGAAACGTGAAGGAGCTCGTAATCTACCTGTACAATGGTCTTGTCGTGCAGTATGTGGACATGTTGAAAATGGCGGTCCCATCGCTGATCTACACTCTGCAGAACAACCTACAGTACGTGGCCATCTCCAACCTCCCAGCCGCCACATTCCAGGTACGCTGTAGGCATTTCACCAGCGGTGCTCGGTTTTCACACCTCCCCCACCGCCGGTTAGATCCTCTGCTGACCTATTTTTACCCCCCTCCCCCTCATTCCCCCAAAGAGCCTTCACCTGCTGGCACTTTGATGTGACACAGTGGTGAGCACTCACAGCGCCAGGGACCTGGGTTTGATTCCCAGCCTCGGGTCACTGTCTGTGTGGAGTCTGCGCATTCTCCCCGTGTCTGCGCGGGTTTCCTCCGGGTGCTCCGGTTTCCCTTCTCAGTCCAAAAGATGTGGAGGTTAGGTTGATTGGCCATGATAAATTGTCCCTTGGTGTCAGAAGGATTAGCTAGGGTAAATGTGTGGGGTTACAAGGCTAGGACCTGGGTGGGATTGTGGTTGGTGCAGACTCGATGGGCTGAATGGCCTCCTTCTGTACTGTGACGCATGAGGCATCGCTTCCACTCCACTAGATAGGAACTTTGGGCCAGGAGGGAGGGAATTGAAACTGCGCTGGCCTCCCATCGCTGAATCCTCCTCCATGTGGGCAAGAATCCGTGTGTTAGATTATTGGTGTGAAAAGACGTTGCGTTCCTCTTCCTTTCAAAACAAATATTGGGATTTCGGGAGGGAATGTTCCCAGTCATTGTGTCCAAGTTCAAATGCAGCAAGACCTGGACAATATCCAGGCTCGGGCTGACAAATAGCAAGTAACATTGGTACCACACAAGCGCCAGGCAATGCCCATCTCCAACGAGAGAGGATCTAACTATCTCCCCTTGACATTCAATGTCATTCCCATCGCTGAATTCCCTCCCACTATCAACATCCTGGGGGTTACCATTGACGAGAAACTGAACTGGACCCAGCCATATAAATACTGTGGCTCCCAGAGCAGGTCAGAGGCTGGGAATCCTGCGGAGAGTAACTCACCTCCTGATTCCCCCCAGAGCCTGTCCACCATCTACAAGGCACAAGTCAGGAGTGTGATGGAATACTGTCCCACTTGCCCTGGATGAGTGCGGCTCCGACAACACTTGAGAAGCTCAACATCATCTTTCATGTGACCTGGATGTTGCTGGCAAGGCCATCACTTTTATCCCCCATCCCTAATTGCCCTCTTGAGAAGGTGGTGGTGAGCCGCCATCTTGAACCATCACAGTCCTGTGTGGTGTAGGTACACCCATGGCGCTGTTAGGGAGGGAGTTCCAGGATTTTGACCCAGTCACTGAAGGAATGGCCGATTATATGTGTGTGTGTGTAGGGGGCTCGGAGGGGGAACTTGCAGGCGGTGGGTGTTCCCCATGGCGTCTGCTGCCCTTGTCCTTCTAGGGGATAGAAGTGGCAAGTTTGGGCGGCGCTGTCAAAGGAACCTTGGCGAGTTGCTGCAGTGCATCTTGTAGACGGTACACACTGCTGCCGCTGTGCGTCGGTGGTGGAGGGAATGAATGTTGAGGTTGGGTGGTTAGTGTGTCGATCGAGCGGGGTCGGGGGGCTGCTTTGTTCCGGATGGTGTCGAGCTTCTCGAGTGTTGTCGGAGCCGCACTCATCCAGGCGAGTGGGAGAGTATTCCAGCACACTCCTGACTTGTGCCTTGTAGATGGTGGACAGGC
The DNA here is from genome assembly GCF_965287045.1 of Carcharhinus amblyrhynchos. Taxonomy (NCBI): domain Eukaryota; kingdom Metazoa; phylum Chordata; class Chondrichthyes; order Carcharhiniformes; family Carcharhinidae; genus Carcharhinus; species Carcharhinus amblyrhynchos. The sequence continues at coordinate 78,225,930 of NC_137338.1, forward strand.
TTTGGGGGGAGTCAGGAGGTGAGTTACTCTCCACAGGATTCCCAGCCTCTGACCTGCTCTGGGAGCGGCAGTATTTATATGGCTGGGTCCAGCTCAGTTTCTGGTCAATGGTAACCCCCAGAATGTTATTAGTGTGAGGGGGTTGGCCGGGTGGAGTTTGGAAATATATTGGTTGTTCCTTCATTGGGGCTGGGTCACAATCTAGAAAAAAGAACAGTGCAGCATAGGAATAGGCCCTTCGGCCTTCCGAGCTGCGCCGATCACGTTTACCTATCTAAACTAACCACTCAATTTCCCATTTGTTCATATGCCTACCAAGATAAGATGCCTATCCTGGAGTTCCCTCCCTAACAGCACTGTGGGTGTACCTACGCCACATGGGATCGCAGCAGATTCAAGATGGCGGCTCACCCGGCACCACCTCCAGGGGCACTTGAAGGCTGGGCCAGCCAATGATGGCCACATTACCACCACCACCACCCCCCCGCCCCCCCAAGTTGATTGAATGAAGCGCCAAGCGGGGCCAGAGGTTGGTGGGAAGGGGGAGGTGGGTGGGTAAGCTGACTGTAGATTGACGCCGGGCATCTTTTGTTTCTTTATTTCTCGACCGGACGTTGGCAGGTCATGTACCAGTTCAAAATCCTGACCACGGCGCTCTTCTCCGTCCTGATGCTGAAGAAGAGCCTGTCGCGACTGCAGTGGGCCTCGTTGGTGATCCTCTTCGTGGGCATCGCCATCGTGCAGGTGACCCAGGAGGAGGGGCGGGCGGGCAAGGACCGGGCGCCGGGCCAGAACTACCTGGTGGGGCTGCTGGCGGTACTGGTGTCGTGCATCTCGTCCGGTTTCGCCGGTGTCTACTTTGAGAAGACGCTGAAGGGCACCTCAGCTTCGGTCTGGCTCCGCAATGTACAGCTGGGCATCTTCGGCACGCTACTGGGCCTCCTCGCCATGTGGTCCAAGGACGGGCCGGCCATCGCCGAGAAAGGCTTCTTCTTCGCCTACACACCCATGGTCTGGTGCGTGGTTTTTGACCAGGCCCTGGGCGGGCTGCTGGTGGCCGTGGTGGTCAAATATGCCGACAACATCCTCAAGGGCTTTGCTGCCTCGCTCTCCATCATCATCTCCACCGTGGCCTCTGTCTATTTCTTCGGTTTTAATGTGGACGTGTACTTTGTGGTGGGCGCGGGCCTGGTGATCGGTGCCGTGTACATGTACAGCCTGCCCAAGCAGCCCCCGGCTAACCCCCTCACCCAGGAGCCCGACTCGTACAACCTAAAGTTAGTCATCAAGTGAAGACACAGGAATCCAATCCAGACATTGTCTGACCCAAACCCACACACTCACTCCCTCTTTCTCTGTACCTTGTGTAACAATTTCCTGTCTGTTCTCCCTCTCTATCTACATCTCCCTCTCTTTCTGCATTTCCCTCTGCCCCCCCCTCCTCCTCCTCTGTCTCTATCTCACCCTCTGCCTCTCTCTCTCATCCCCTCTGCGCCTCCCCCTCTCTTTCTGTCTCTCTCCCCCCTCTCTCTTTCTGTCTCTCTCCCCCTCTCTCTTTCTCTCTCTCCCCCTCTCTCTTTCTCTCTCTTCCCCCCCCCACTTCCCCCTCTCTCTTTCTCTCTCTTCCCCCCCCCACTTCCCCCTCTCTCTTTCTCTCTCTCCCCCTCTCTCTTTCTCTCTCTCCCCCTCTCTCTTTCTCTCTCTCCCCCTCTCTCTTTCTCTCTCTCCCCCTCTCTCTTTCTCTCTCTCCCCCTCTCTCTTTCTCTCTCTCCCCCTCTCTCTTTCTCTCTCTCCCCCTCTCTCTTTCTCTCTCTCCCCCTCTCTCTTTCTCTCTCTCCCCCTCTCTCTTTCTCTCTCTCCCCCTCTCTCTTTCTCTCTCTCCCCCTCTCTCTTTCTCTCTCTCCCCCTCTCTCTTTCTCTCTCTCCCCCTCTCTCTTTTCCCCCCTTTCTGCCTCTCTCTCTCTCTGGGGTGTGGACAGCCTCTCCTGCCTCCGAGGCATATGGTGCTTGCATGCCTAGTGAAGTGGGTGGGGATTTTTTTTTGTTGTTGTCTTCCTGGACACGGTGAACCAAAGGGGGTGTGCAGTATGGTCGCTGAGATTCCCTGAAATGTGCCGTCTGCTCCGACCCCTTGTTTGTCGGGTGGCTGGGGTCAAGGGTCAGGCTTCCTGGTTGTGGATAATGAGACTTGTTAATGGGCATTATTATTGTGACTGACTAAGGGGCTGGTTGGTGGAGGATTGGGTGTTTTTAGATTGCGATTAGATTTAATGGTGCGTGGCATTACCTCTCTGGGAGCGCTGAAGAAAGGGAGGGAGGGGAAAAGACTTCTTTAGCTTACTGGGGACAAGGGGACTTGAACTGGTTCATGTTGGGAGGGGTGCAGGTCACTGGGAGGGGCATCAGATCAGCGATTGTGGGGGGGGAGGTGGAGTGGGGGATTTTTTTATTTTGGGAGGCCCTTTAGGATAAGCCCCTCCCTGTCAAACCACCCAGAGATGCTTGACATTGGTGCCAGCTATTCGACTGTGAGTCCATCGCAGGCAAACACAAATCCTCCTCCCCAGAGTTAGCCACCTGGGGCATGGGATTTGTGGCACCAATTCTCCCCTGAGGTACCGGATCCAAGGACACTAACTTGCACTGAGCATGGGGATTCACTGACACTAACTTGTACTGGGGTAGGGCATCCCTGTGGACTGGCCCTTACTGGGGGACAGTTTCTACACATAACTGACTCTCACTGGGATACAGGTTCCACACACACTGACTCTCACTGGGGTAACGGTTTCATTGGGGAATGGTTTCATACACATTGACCCTCACTGGGGTACAGGTCCCACACACACACTGACTCTCACTGGGGTACAGGTTCCACACACACTGACTCTCACTGGGGTACAGGTTCCACACGCACTGACTCTCACTGGGGTACAGGTTCCACACGCACTGACTCTCACTGGGGTACAGGTTCCACACGCACTGACTCTCACTGGGGTACAGGTTCCACACGCACTGACTCTCACTGGGGTACAGGTTCCACACGCACTGACTCTCACTGGGGTACAGGTTCCACACGCACTGACTCTCACTGGGGTACAGGTTCCACACGCACTGACTCTCACTGGGGTACAGGTTCCACACGCACTGACTCTCACTGGGGTACAGGTTCCACACGCACTGACTCTCACTGGGGTACAGGTTCCACACGCACTGACTCTCACTGGGGTACAGGTTCCACACGCACTGACTCTCACTGGGGTACAGGTTCCACACGCACTGACTCTCACTGGGGTACAGGTTCCACACGCACTGACTCTCACTGGGATACGGGTTCCACACGCACTGACTCTCACTGGGGTACGGGTTCCACACTCACTGACTCTCACTGGGGTACGGGTTCCACACGCACTGACTCTCACTGGGGTGCAGGTTCCACACGCACTGACTCTCACTGGGGTATGGGTTCCACACGCACTGACTCTCACTGGGGTGCAGGTTCCACACGCACTGACTCAAACCCCTGTTCCTGACTAATGCTAAGACAGAATAGTGCCATTCGATTGATTGGAACCTTTGGCAGCCAATATTTGATCCTCGAAGTGAGCTGGGTCTAACTAACTCCCTCCTGATTCCCCTTTCCTGCTATCCCTCCCCCCATCATTCTGATTCCCCAAGTGAAGGCCTGTCCCACAGCCTGACCCCAAAGGCAGCTCCAGATCTCAATCTGCCACATCGAACACTTAAGATCAAAGTAACTTACTGCGGATGCTGGAATCGGAAACAAAAGCAGAAAATGCTGGAAAACCTTGGTCTGAAGGTGCGGGTGGGGGGAGGATGAAGCTTAACGTTCCGAGTCACAATTTATGCTCCCTCTACAAATGCTGAGATTTTCCAGCATTTTCTGTTTTTGTTACCTTGAAAACTAATGTGTGTGCGCGCCTGTGTGCCCCTGTCTGCATGCATACATGCCTGTGTGTGCCTGTCTGCGTACGCGTGTGTCTGTCTGTGTACATGTGTCTGTGTGCGCACATCTGCCTATGTGCATACATGCCTGTCTGCATGTGTGTACCTGCGTGCGTATGTGCATGCCTGTCTGTGTGTGTGCGTGTGCAACTGCCTACGTGTGTGTGTGTGTGGGGGGGGGGGGGGGGGGACAGGGACGGGGGGCTGGTACAGTGCCGCCCGTCTTCCTGGGGCTAGGTGGTGGGCGGGTTGAGGATTTTCTCCCCGGAGAATGTCATCGTCGGTTTTGAGTGCTGGGCAGTCCCGGGACCTCTTAACAGGTGTTTTTTTTTCCACAAAAGTGTTTTGTTTTTAGGTGCACCACTGGGGGGGCGGGTGGTGGACATTTAAGTTCTTGTAGTTTGTGTCCATTGCCTGTAGAGTGGGAAATCGGGGGGTGGAATCTGCATGTGACTGTCTAGACTCAAGCAGAGACGGAGAATCCTGGGGGGCAGGAGTGGGGAGTGGAGAGGGGCCGGAGCGAGAGAGAGAGAAAACTTTAGACCCCCCCAACCCCACTCCACCTTGTGCCAGATCTCCCTCCCTCCCCCACTGGGCCTCATGTCCTTCCCTGAGATTGGGTCTTGTGCTCACGAGCTGACCTGACCACCCCAACCGAACAAAAAAAAAACTCACAGGGGCCAGGGCTATTCGACTTGGGGAGGGTGCGCAACATGACAGCCTGACCTGGGAGTGCATGCTTTACGATAAATATCAGGGTGGTTGGGGGCGGTGGAGGTGGGCTGGTTTGGGGTCAGCTGCCCACTCAGTAGCCCACTTTAACCACCCACCCCCAACCCCGGGAAGAATGGGGGTTGCGATTTAACTATATAACTGAGCCAGGCCTCCAGGGAGGTGCTCGTTCCCGGGGCTTTGGGGAAACTGGGATTCAGAAATTCTCTTCTGAGAGGAAAAAATAATAATTTTTTAATATATATTTTGATATTCTTTTGACAGTAGCAGAGGTGATTATTGATCTATATATATATAATATATATATATATATAAATGACTGTATAAATTAATTCATCAATAAAACAGTTCCGTTTCAGTGTGTTCTGATTGGAGGCAATATGTAAGGATTTAGGATATAGGGAGAAAAGAAAAGGATGGGGGCCGTTTGGCCCTTCTCGGGCCTGCTTCTCCCTTTCAGTACCATCATAGTTGATCTCCCACATCAACACCCCTCTCTTCAGTGTCTGGAAATCACTGCGATGGGAGGCTCGAAAGATTTCCGATTCTCAGAGAAAAGGGATTTCTCAGTGCCTGTGTTTGAAATGCTTCCCCCCTTCCCCCAACTTCCCTACTTATCCCCAGAATGTGCCCTCTCCCCCACCCCGATTCTTCAGCTGGGGGTGGGGGAACAGCTTCTTGGCATCAACCCTGCCACAAATCCCCACCCATTCCGAATGTGATACTTTGCGATGAGCCCAACCTCTTGTGATTGTGAAGCCCGTGGGGTTAAAGGTGGCCCCCTAACATGGAACCTTCTACTACCACCACCCCCCGCCTTCCACACCTTCCCCGACACCCCACCTCTTCCCTCCCCACCCCCTTCTTCCACAATCGTTATCCAGCATCCAAGGGACAGGGCAGAGCTTTTAAAATCTTTCCCTGTTCCCGTTTCTCGCCACCCCCTCACACACAAACAAACGCCTACATTCTCACAGTCGAATGGTGCTGCTCTCTGGGAAGGTGAGGAGGGCAGGTGGGTGGGGTGGGGGCAGCTTCCAGTGGCACGCCTGTCGACACAGACCTGGCGGATGTATCCCCTGCCCCACTTCCCCCCCCCACTTCCCCCCCTTTTCCCCACTTCCCCTCCCCCCCTTCCCCCCCCTCACTCGTTGGCATGTGACAAACCTGCCACTGAGAGGTCCATGCTGGGCGTGAAGGAGGGCAATGCCTCTCTGATCCTCCAGCCTCCTCCGGGGATAGAACTGGGAAGGAGAGGGGGACGGTTGTGCTGAACTTGCTTCGGGTCTCGGCGTACACTCGGTGGGGAGGTGGCTGTGGAGATGGTCCTAGCGATGTGTGAGTCAGCATACGTTAGGAAGGATTGTCAGGCTGCGTGTAAATTGGGGAGTGTGACCCTAATTGAGGTCTTTAAAATGATGACAGGCTGTTGTGAGAATGACTTCCTTGTTTCAGTCTATCTAACATATGGTCACTAAGAAATCCAATCGGGGGGGAGTGAATTGAGGAGAAAGCTCTTTACCCAGGGAGTAGGGAGAGTGTGGAAGTCGCTCCCACAGGGAGTGGTTGAGGTGAATCATGTCGATGTGTTTAAGGGAGGGGAAGCTGGATAAACACATGAGGCAGAAAGGAATAGAAAGATCTGGGAGGTTAAGTATGGGGTGTGGGAGGGAATGATTTAATTTGATTTGATTTATTATTGTCACGTGTATTAGTATTCAGTGAAAAGACTTGCTCCTTGTGCACTATACAGACAAAGCATATCGTTCATAGGGAAGGAAATGAGAGCGAGCAGAATGTAGTGTTACAGTTATAGCTAGGGTGTAGAGAAAGATCAGCTTAGTGTGAGGTAAATCCATTCAAAAATCTGACAGCAGCAGGGAAGAAGCTGTTCTTTGGAAGCTGTCAGTTGGTACTCAGACTTTCGTAAATTTTTCCCGACGGAAGAAGAGAGAATGTCTCTGGTCCTTGATTATGCTGGCTGCTTTCCGAGACAGTGGCAAGTATAGACAGAGTCAATGGATGGGAGGCTGGTTTGCGTGATGGACTGGGCTACATTCACATTTTGTAGTTTTTTGTGGTCTTGGACAGAGCAGGAGCCATACCAAGCTGCGATACAACCAGAATGTTTTCTATGGTGCATCTGTAAAAAAGATCTGTAAAAGTGCTGTGGGGTGGAGGGAGAGCAGGAACATCGGCACAGAGCAGAGGGGCCAGATGCCTCTTTCTGGGCCTCATAATCCTACGGACGCTCGTAATGATGGCCCTCGTTCCTGGGATAAGGCTGCTCAACCTTATCTATTCGGAATAGGTAAGTGGCCTGGGGTGGGGAGGAGGGAACTCTTGAGATGCCAGGGCTGGGTGTGGTCAAGAGCTTGTGAGCTGTGCTGTGTTCTGGTGCCAGTCTGGTTGGAAAGACCGAGAAGCCCACAGGGAGTGGGTGGTGGGCATGGCTGGTGCAACCAACAGACAGGGAACATCCCCTGTGGGTGAGTGGATGGAGATGTGGTGGGATGGGATGATGGGTGGGCTGGAGGTGGTTCAATAAACAGTCAAGGGGGGTGCGGTCACAGTCATTATCTGCGACGCCATCCCACGGCGAAGAGCTCAAGTCTACCGTTGCTTATGTTTAGGATCATCTGTCCAGTTAGGCCTGGCTATGGGGGAGGAGGGGTGGGAGCAACTCCACAGTGTCGTGCAAGATCTGTACCCCCAACATGTTGAACAGCCTACAAAATGGTGGCGAGGATACCCAGAATCCTCTCTGCTCTAGAAACCCCTCTATCTCTCCTACTCGCTGCTCCCCAACCTTTGAGGCCCGATCCAGGGGTTATTCTTCTTCTCAGTGACTGGTGGGGGGAGTGAGGCAGGGTTTTGGAGGAAAAATGGCAGGCTGGGATTAGGAGGGAGAGAAGAGGGCAAAAAGGGGGCAAGAGAGGTGGGAAACGGAAGAGGGCAGACGTGATTAATTAAATTCTTTCTCCCCCACATCCCCTTTCTATTTTTACAGAACCGTCTCGAAGGAGAAGGGCTCATAACGGACAGAAGCACAAAAGGCCGGAAGGGATGTCAGACGATGATTTGCGAGGCTTTGTGTCCAATACCTGTCCTGCCTCACGGGGCGAGCTTTAATATGTTTGCGTGTCGCAGGAGGGGAGAACGAGTTAGGTGGAGAGGGCAGCGGCCGAACTTCACAGCATGAGAGCTCTGAGTGGGCCCTCCCTGCTGCCTCGCCCACCCAGCACACCCTTGCCCACCAGCCCCCGGCCTGCATTGCAGCAGGCATTCCATTTACCAACAGGTCAGCTTTGCAACCTGATATGCTTCCAACTCCCGGAACCCTTCTCCCAGCTTCCTCACCCTCCCGCTCCAATTCTAACTCCCGAGAATTCCCCAGCATCCTTGCCTAGCCTCCTCCCCATCCCCTGCGCTCACACACTAACTCTACCCCGTCCCTCCCATAGAAACATAGATAATAGGAGAAAGGAGGAGGCCATTTGGCCCTTCGAGCCTGCACCAGCATTCATTATGATCATGGCTGATCATCCAACTCAATAGCCTGATCCCCTCATTTCCCCCCCCCTCGTATCCTTCAGACCGCTTCACCCCAAGCAGTTATAACTAACTGCTTCTCGACGTGGCGATGCTGGTGTTGGACTGGGGTAAACGCAGTAACAAGTCTCACAACACCAGGTTAAAGCCCAACAGTTTATTTGGAATCACGAGCTTTCGGAATGCTGCCCCTTCCTCAGGTGAGTCCTGAGGTCACTCACCTGATGAAGGGGCAGCGCTCCTAACCTGGTGTTGTGAGACTTCTTACTGAAAACATTCACCAACAGGCAGGGAACAAGAAAGCTTCTTAAGAACATAAGAACATAAGAAATAGGAGCAGGAGTAGGCCATCTGGCCCTTCGAGCCTGCCCCGCCATTCAATAAGATCATGGCTGATCTGTCGTGGCTCAGTTCCACTTTCCCGCCCTCTCCCCATAACCCTTAATCCCCTCTCTTATCAAAAACCCATCAACCCGCTTCTTAAAAATATTTAGCGAGGCAGCCTCCACCACTTCAACGGGCAGAGAATTCCAGAGATTCACCACCCTTTGAGTGAAGAAGTTCCTCCTCAACTCCGTTCTGAACTGCCCCCCCTTTATCTTGAGGCTGTGCCCCCTAGTCCTACTGTCTTTTTTGAGCGGGAAGAGTCTTTCCACCTCTATCCTATCCATCCCATTCATCATCTTATACGTCTCAATGAGATCTCCCCTCATTCTTCTAAACTCTAACGAGTACAAGCCTAGTTTATTCAGCCTCTCCTCATAGCTCAACCCCCTCAACTCCGGTATCAGCCTAGTAAACCTCCTCTGCACTCCCTCCAAGGCCAAAATATCCTTGCGCAGGTGCGGCGCCCAAAACTGCACACTACTCCAGCTGCGGCCTCACCAATGCCCTATACAGCTGCAGCAAGACCTCCCTACTTTTATATTCAATCCCCCTCGCTATGAAGGCCAGCATCCCATTCGCCTTCCTGACCACCTGCTGCACCTGCAGGCTGGGTTTTTGCGACTCATGCACAAGGACCCCGAGGTCCCTCTGCACCGTCGCCTGCTGCAGTTTTTCGCCACGTAAGTAATAGTCCTTCCTACCATTCTTCCTACCAAAGTGGACCACCTCACACTTGCCAACATTAAATTCCATTTGCCATTTCCTGGCCCATTCGCCCAGCCTATCTAGATCCTTCTGCAGACTCTCCACACCCTCCGCACAATTTGCCTTTCCCCCAATCTTGGTGTCATCAGCAAATTTCGACACCCTACACTCGGTTCCCTCCTCCAGATCATCTATATAAATGGTAAATAGCTGAGGCCCCAGCACCGACCCCTGGGGCACTCCACTAGTCACCAACCGCCAATCCGAATAGCACCCATTGACCCCCACTCTCTGCCTCCTATTTGACAACCAATCCTCTATCCACGCTAACACCCTACCCCCAACTCCATGTCCTCTGACCTTCTGCAGTAACCTCTTGTGAGGTACCTTATCAAACGCCTTCTGAAAATCCAGAAAGACCACATCCACCGGCTCTCCTCTATCCACCGCCCTAGACACATCCTCATAGAACTCCAGTAAATTTGTCAGACACGACTTCCCTTTAATGAAACCGTTGTTCGATGTTTTGGCCTCAACTACTTCCTGTGGTAGTGAATTCTGCAAGCTGACCACTCTCTGGGCGAAGAAATTTCTCCTCATCTCTACCCTAAACAGTCTATCCTGAGACTGTGAGCCCTGGTTCTGGACTCCCCCACCATCGGGAACATCCTTCCTGCATCTACCCTGTCTAGTCCTGTTAGAATTTTATAGGTTTCTACGAGGATCATCCCTTATTCTTCTAACTACAATCCTAACCAACTCAATCACTCTTCATACATCAGTCCCGCTATCCCAGGAATCAGCCAGGTAAACCTCTGCACTCCCTCTAGAGCAAGAACATCCTTCCTCAGATAAGGAGACCAAAACTGCACAAATACTGTAGGTGTGGCCTCACCAAGGCCCTGTAAAATTGCAGCAACACATCCCTGGTCCTGTACTCGAAACCTCTTACAATGAAGGCCAGTGTACCATTTGCCTTCTTTACCTCCTGCTGCACCTGCACGCTTACCTTCAGGGACTGGGAAACAAGAAAACCCAGACCTCGCTGCACATACCCCATCCTCCCCTCCCAACTTACAGCCATTCAGATAATAATCTGCCTTCTCATTTTTGCTATCAATCTGGAAACCTCATATTCATCCACATTATACTACATCTTCCCAGGCACTCAACTTGTCCCGTCCCGCACTCAACTTGTCCCGGTCTCACACTACCCCCCCCACCGCCGTCCCATACACTCCCCCACCCGCCCCCGCATCCGCTGTCCCACACACTCACTCTCCCTTTCCCATACTTTCTCACTCCTTGTCCCACACTTCCCAACCCACATTCTCTTCCCCATTCTGCACTCTCTCTCACTCTTTCTGTTTCTTCCTCACCTTTGCCAGACTTTGCTCCTCCCTGGTCTCTCTTTTTCTCTCTCTCTCTCTCTGACTTTCTCTCACTCTGTCTCTTGCTTTCTGTCTCTCTCTCTCTCTCTCTTTCATTCTCACTTCCTTTCTCTCTCACTTTCTTTCTCTCTCTGTCTCTCCTCTCCATTCCTCTCTCTCTCTCCCTCCCTCCATTACTTCCTTGTCCCACCCCCAGAAAGGCTCTCTACATTCCTGTCCCATGGCCAACACCCAAAAATGCCATTCTGATGGTGGATTTGTCTGGGCAGAGAGGGCAATAGGCAGACGTCATTTTATGGAACTAGGGCAGGAGGTGAAGTTACGATACAGAGTTTAAAAATTGGCAAGTCATGTTGCAGCTTTATAGAACCTTAGTTAGGCCGCACTTGGAATATAGTATTCAATTTTGGTCACCACACTCCCAGAAGGATGTGGAAGCTTTGGAGAGGGTACAGAAAAGATTTACCAGGATGTTGCCTTTTACGGAGGGCATTAGCTATGAGGAGAGGTTGGAGAAACTTGGTTTGTTCTCACTGTAACAATAGAGGTTGAGGGACAACCTGATAGAAGTCTACAAGATTATGAGAGGCATGGACAGAGTGGATAGTCAGAAGCTTTTTCCCAGGGTGGAAGAGTCAATTACTAAGGGGCACAGGTTCAAGGTGCCAGGGAGAAGGTTTAAAGGAGATGTACGAGGCAAGTTTTTTTACACAGAGGGAGATGGGTGCCTGGAACTCGTTGCTAGGGGAGGTGGTGGAAGCAGATACGATAGTGAGTTTTAAGGGGCGTCTGGACAAATACATGAATAGAATGGGAATAGAGGGATATGGTTCCCGGGAGGGTAGGAGGTTTTAGTTCAGTCGGGCAGCATGGTCAGTACAGGCTTGGAAGGCTGAAGGGCCTGTTCCTGTGCTGTAATTTTCTTTGTTCTTAGGTCAGCCATAGTCTGACTGAAGGGTGAGCAGTGCTTGAGAGGCTGAATGGCCTCCTCCTATTGCATTGTGCCTGTACTTTGTGTGCACGGGGGTGGGGGTGGGGGTGGGGGTGGGGGGGGCAGGGGATGTCTTGCACCCTTTCAAGGTTTATCCCAGCCCCTGTCCCCTATCTATTCTCCAGATAACTACACTAATCATCCCAGTCCAATGTTAGCATCTCCACATCATGCCTAAATAATCCAAAGCTTGGTGCAAATCCAGACAGGAGTAGTTTAAGAATTTGCTTTGGTGATGGTATTAAAAGTTAGACGGACACAGATGAACGTTAGATGAAACTCAACACAGAAAAAGTATGGCTACGAGGAGAGATGAGACAAGCTTCTCCAACAAGAGAGGATCTAACCATCTCCCCTTGACATTCAATGGCATTCCCATTGCTGAATTCCGCCCCCCCCCACTATCAACATCCTGGAGGTTACCATTGACTAGAAACTGAACTGGACCCAGCCACATAAATACTGTGGCTCCCAGAGCAGGTCAGAGGCTGGGACTCCTGCGGAGAGTAACTCACCTCCTGACTCTCCCCCAAAGCCTGTACACCATCTACAAGACACAAGTCAGGAGTGCTATGGAAAACTCTCCCACTCGCCTGGATGAGCACAGCTCCAACAACACAAGAAGCTCAACACCATCCAGGACAAAGCAGCCCCCCTGTTCAATCGACAAGCTAACCACCCACCCTCGACATTCACTCCCTCCACCACCAACACACAGCGGCAGCAGTGTGTACCGTCTACAAGATGCACTGTCGGGGACACGTCAGTGTTGTAGCTGTATTGGAACAGCTTGGCTAGGGGTGCGACAAGTTCTGGAGCACAAGTCTTCAGGACTATTGCTGGAATATTGTCAGGGCCCGTTGCCTTTGAAGTCTCCCATGCTTTCAGCCATTACTTGATATCATGGGGAGTGAATCGAACTGGCTGAAGGCTGACAACTGTGATGCTAGGGACCTCCATAGAAGGCCATGATGGACTTATGCTGGAACAGTCGCTTCCTCCATCACTGATGCAAGTAGTGGCATGTACCATCTACAAGGTGCACTGCAGCGATTCGCTAAGGCTCCTTCAACAGTGCTGCCCAAACCTGCCACCTCTACCCCCTAGGAGGACAAGGGCAGCAGATGCCATGGGGAACACCCACTATCTGTTCGCTCCCCGAGCACTCCCCCGCCGCCCACACACAATCCTGTCTTGGAAATATATCGGCCGTTCCTTCACTGTGGCTGGGTCAAAATCCTTTAACTCCCTCCCTAACAGCACCGTGGGTGCACCTACACCACACGGGACTGCAGCGGGTTCAAGGCGGCGGCTAACCCACTGCCTTCTCAAAGGGAAATTAGATGCTAAACCCTGGGCTCAGCCAGTGACACCCACATCCCTGTAAATGAATCAAAGAGAAGTTAGTTTTAATCAGCATATCAACTCAGCTGTGGATGATTCCTGGAGCCTTAAGGGTGCGGAGGCATCGGGAGGAGGGAGATTTAACCAGATCAGTTCCATAGGGATGAAGGGGATTTTGATTCATGCAGAGTGAAAGAAAGAGAGACAGAGACTGGCATCGTTCTCCCTCAGAACTGAAAAGTTTAAGGGGGGCGGGGGGAGATCTAACTGAGGCATTCACAATAATGATGGTAAGAGTAAAGGAGGAGAAATTGTTATTGGTGGCTGAAGGGCAGTGATTGATGGGGGAAAAGCGACGGAGACACGAGGAGAGAGTTTTTCACACGGCAAGTGGTTAGGATCTGGAAGGCGCTGCCTGAGAGCATGGGGGAGGCAGGTTCAATCGAGGCTCGCCAAAGTTGGATAAACTGCAGGGGTATGGGGGCAGGTGGGAGGGAGACTGACTGGAATGCCTTTGGACAGGGCCAGCAGAGACCCAAAGGCCCCGAATGGCCTCTTTGCACTCTGCATTGGGAAAAGGGCGTGTTGGCTGTTGCCGATGAGGCCGGAACTCCCTCACATGGGCCGGCATCAATTCACCCGACCATCATCGAGGCCCGACCCATCGGGGAAAGATAGATGGGCGCAACAGGAGCCTCTTGAGCTCGTGAGGGCCTTGCACATGGCGGTCATCTCAACCCTGCCCCAACAACACATTGAAGGCTGAGTGTTTGGTCCAGTGGAGGTTAGGGCAGGACGGTGTGTCAGGAGGGGGATGAGGAGGACTTTTCATTGGGACGCTGGGAGTCGGTATTGTCTGGGAGGCACTGACCAAAAGGCCAGTGGAAGCAGATTCAACCTCAGAAAGGAGGGGGAGGTCGGGGGAATTGGATAAATATTCAAAAGGGAAAAAGATTGCTGGACTGTGGAGGGGGGCTGGTGCGGAGAGTGAAGGGGGGAAAGGCTCAGGAAGAAAGTGGGAATGTCACAGGACTATTAATTATTCTGGGGGTGTGGGGTGTGGGGGAAGAGGACACGGGTGCCAATCCCACCGTGGGATAAGCATATAAACTAGGAGCAGGAGTAGGCCATTCGGCCCTTCATGCCTGTTCTGCCATTCATTATGATCACGGCTGATCCTTTACTTCAAGGATACACTCCTTATGCTCTCCCCTATAATCCCTCAGTGCCATTAAAATCTGAAAAAAACATCTATTTCTCAAATACATTCAGTGATTAGGCCTCCACAACTTTCTGTAGTAGAGAGTTCCACAGGTTCATCACCTTCTGAGTCAAGACATTTCTCCTCATCCCAGTCCTAAATGGCCGCTGCCCTCTTCTCCCCACCCCCATCCCTTGGTACCCCAAGGTGGCAATTAGACTGAGGAAACAGATATAAAAGAGCAAAGAACAGTACAGCACAGGAACAGGCCGTTTGGTCCTCCAAGATGCCTGTCTAAATTAAAACCGTATGCAGTTATGGAGTCCATATCCTTCCATTCTCATCCTATTCATTTATTTGTCTAGATGCCCCTTAAATGCCGTTATTATACCTGCTCCCACCCCTCACTCCCATAGGGCAGCACATTGCAGACATTCACCGTCCTCTGTGTAAAACAAAACTTGCCTCACACATCTCCTCTAAACATTTTCCCAAGCATCTTAAACCCTGTGTCCCCTAGTACTTGACTTTTCTATCTTAGGAAAGAATATCTGCCTGTCCACTCTGTCCAGGGCACTCTCAATCTTGTAAACCGATATCAGATCACCCCTCAACTTCCATTGTTCCAGTGAGAACAAACCGAATTTATCCAATCTGTCATGTCACAGTACAAAAGGTAAACCTTTACCACTGATCAATGGGAGAAGGTATCAGTAAAAACAGAATGATTGTACGTTTTCTTAATCAGACTCCCTGCCCTTCAATAGTTTAACATTAATTTCATTTAGTATACACACTTAAATAGACTTTTCTGACAAGTACTTCAACCAACTGCTTTGTACCCTTCAGCATAATGGTATCTCATTCGTCCATCCAAATCGGATGCTAACTCCCACCTTGGCTCAAACTACTTCCCCGTTGCCAGGTTACTGCAGACACTACCGTAAAGGCCAAAGTGGATGTTCCCACCAGCTCACTGCCAAAGCTGAATAGACATGTGTTCCTACAACCAGGGGCATATCTAATCTGTGTCTGGGCAGTGACTGAACCTGTTCATTGTTGCTGCAGTGTGTGTTCCCTCACCAGAAAGATTTTGATACGAATTCTGCTAATTAAGGAAATCCCAGGCCTTTGGCTCTGAAATATTCGCCTTTCCCATCATGACTTCTCTGGCCAAAGTGAACAATGGCTCATACAATACCTGATATATATTTAAAATATCAGCATATATGTTAAATTCATAGTTACTTGTGTAATTCTCTTCTGCATTCTCATATGTGTGAGCTATTCTCTTGTCTTATGAATCATTTAACCCTTTACTGTTTGCTCTGTCAGTGTTTTATGTGTACTTTCTAAAAACTAAGGAAAATTTAAAATAATCGCTTTCAACCACAATCTATCATTGATTCTCGTTAAAACCCTCATCCAGTTCTCGAATGCCCCCTTTAGAGAGTGGTACAGTGGCATAGTGGTTAACACTGCTACCTCACAATGCCAGGGACCCAGGTTCAATCTCCAGGCGACTATCTGTGTGGAGTCTGCACATTCTCCCCATGTCTGCATGGTTTCCTCCGGGTACTCTGGTTTCCTCCCACAGTCCAAAGATGTGCCGATTTCCTTCCACAGTCTGAAAGGCATGCTGGTTAGGTGCATTTACCCGAATAGATGGTGGAATATGGTGACTCAAGGAATTTCACAATAACTTAATTGCAGTGTTAATATAAGCCTTACTTGTGATGAAGAAATAAACTTTACTTTAAGTGCATTGGCCATGCTAAATTACCCCTTAGTGTCAGGTGGACTAGCTAGGGTAAATGCATGGGGTTATGGAGATAGAGCTAGGTGGGATTATGCAGACTCAATGGGCTGAATGGCCTCTTGCATTGTAGGGATTCTATGAACCTGGAGAGAGAAGAAATAACTGCTGTCCTTAACCCAATCTGGCTCTACATGTGACCCTAGAGCTCCCCCCCCCCTCACAAACACAGCAATTCTGAACTGCCCCCCTCCTCTACCCCTACACCTTCGAAATAAGACCTTGTTGAGACACCCAGCTCGAGGGGCAATTAGGTTGGACAACAACAGATGCTCACCTTTGCCAGAGGGCGCCCACCTCCCTGGGAGTGGGCGATGTCAAAAGTTCAAACAGTGGGGACAGGAGAGGCTGGGGGGTCTCCGAAGGATTGGGTGAGCCTCCTGGATCAAGCTGTTGCAATGAAAGTTAAAATCCCCAATTGGGTCATTTGGGATGGCTAGCTGTTCTCGCCCAGCCTGGGCCCCAACCCTTGATGTCCTCCAATTTGGCGGCTGACTCACTTCAAGGACATAGCTCACTGCCACCTTCGACCCGCATCTGACAACAAATGCCAATTTTGTCAGCAGCACTCACATCCAGGGAACGAACAAGTGACCATCAAAGCTCCCCCCGCCTCGTGGTCAGGCCCAACTCGAGCATCACATCCTGCTGCAGTCGCCAACATTTGGAGTGGTTGGGGGGGAGGGTGAAGGCCCTGGAGAGGGTGCAGTGGGCTATTTACCAGAACAGTTCTGGGGATGTGGCGTTCCTCACGATAGAGGGCTATGGTGCAAGAATCCATCCCAGCAGTTTTCCTGGCTTCAAGCCGGTTTATTGTATAACACTCCCTCAGTGTTACTAACCCACAAGAAGCTCTCCCCCTCCCCCCATACCATAGCATTCCAACTCTCGAGTTAATCAGTTAAGTTAAATTAAACAAACTGAGGGACCAGGTGAAAGGGGGCAGAGCTTGTGAAAGGGATACTGCCCCAAACAAACAAAACAAAACATTCAACTGAAAGGTGGTTAAGATCAGGTAACCCAGTCCCTGCGGTGCCCAATGAGCATGGCAGGCCTCAATGTTGTTTGTCAACACCGCACACTCCCTCGCCAGGGAGACCTAGCGGCTTTTATGTAGCCATGTAGAGGGGTACACAGTCAGGTTACACAAGCCCCACCAGAGTATTCCAGCTGTTTCTATTCATGGAGAATTCAATGTTTGACTAGCAATTCCCTTTATAAGGTAATTATCCTACACTGTGATTAATACACGGGGAGGCGGGGGTGCTTTATAGCAACAGGGTTCAGTTGGGAAGAAGCTGGGGTTGTTTTTCCTGGAGCAAAGGGGAGATCAAGTGAAGATTCGATAGTGGATAGCACAGTGGTTAGCATTGCTGCCTCACAGCAGCAGGGACCCAGGTTCGATTCCTGGCTTGGGTCGCAGTCTGTATGGAGTCTGCATGGGTTTCCTCTGCATGTTCCTGTTTCCTCCCACAGTTTGAAAGACGTGCTGGTTTGGTGCATTGACCAAGCTAAATTCTCCCTCAGTGTACCCGAATGGGAGCCAGAGTGTGGCAACTGGGGGATTTTCACAATAACTTAATTGCAGTGCAAATGTAAGCCTACTTGTGACACTAGTAAAAAAAAAGATCGGGACAGGTTTAGATATCAAAGGAAAGCCGTTAGAATCACTACAATGCAGAAGGAGGCCATTCGGCCCATCAAATGTGCACCAACAACAATCCTACCCAGGCCCTATCCCCATAACCCCACATACCCTACTAATCCCCTGCCATGAAGGGACAATTTAGCATGGCCAATCCCCCTAACCTGCACGTCTTTGGAATGTGGGAGGAAACTGGAGCACACAGAGGAAACCCACGCAGACACCGAGAGAATGTGCAGACTCCACACAGATGGTCAACTGAGGCCAGAATCAAACCCAGGTTCTTGGCTCCGTGAGGCAGCAGTGCTAACCACTGTGACACCCATTGGCTGATGGTGTGAGGACTGGGGGAGGTGTGGCCTAATGTGACTCCAGACCCCATGGGACAATGTGGCAGACTCTCAACTGCCCCCTGAAATGGAGGGCAGCTCAGGACTGGCAATAAATGCCCTCCCAGTGAATAACTTCTCTTTAGAAAAAGTTGTTTCAGATGTCTGATGTCAATGACATGTGGGGCACCTTGAAACAGTGCAGGAATACCAGAAGCAGTGTCTTCACAAGATCCTCTCTGTTATGAAGGGGGAGGTTGATCTCCTCTCTGGGAACTAACACTCAACCACTCAAAGAGAAGTTCCTCCCTTCATAATCTGACAAAGTGTGTATGAGAAGGGGTAATATCTGTGTGTCAGCAACTCCTAGTGGTTAAATCAAAACTCTCCCTGAGACTCTGTAAAATCAACAAGTAGCACCTTATTTATCTAACTAACAGTGAACAGGTTAACTATATTAACAAACCAAATAAAACATTTTTCTAGGAATGCTGTTTAGATAAATCCAATTCCCACTTATTCACACAAAAAAATAGAATTCTTAGTCACTCTCAAAATATTACCAGCTTTGTCCTCTTCTAAAATCTTTTGTCTTTTTGCTGATTTTTTCTGTCTTTACTATTGAGATGAGGCTTTCTTTTAAGATATGAATGTGGCTGTAACACTGGTAGAAACAGTTACTGGCTTTCTG
The DNA here is from genome assembly GCF_965287045.1 of Carcharhinus amblyrhynchos. Classification (NCBI taxonomy): domain Eukaryota; kingdom Metazoa; phylum Chordata; class Chondrichthyes; order Carcharhiniformes; family Carcharhinidae; genus Carcharhinus; species Carcharhinus amblyrhynchos. Next base: position 78,244,680 of record NC_137338.1, read on the forward strand.
TCTCAGGCTGTGAGCTGAGGCAAATGCAGTTGCTATCTGGCTGTCTGGAGCTGGGAGCTGTGTTCTTATACCTCTGCTGACATATCAAAATCCCCACAATAGGGACTGGTTTACAGGTTACCCAAAAACATCAAATTCAAATCTAGTAGGCTGCTGTTATTCAAATGCCGAGTTGAAACTGACCAGTTCAAATTCAGAAACAAACAATAGTATTGCTTAGCACTCGCATTTCTTTTAACTCCCTAAGCATAGGAAAGAAACTACCTTTTTTTAAATAGACCCTGCAATTTTACAACTCTTAGCACTTTACAAGTTTTTTTTAAAAATAATTTTACAAACACTAACTCCACAACACTGCCGAAAGCCAGGACTAATTTTAAGTTGGGGGCATTTGTGTCACTGATGAGGTCCGTCAAGCTGCATACCACTTGGAACCTCCAATGGAGAGACAGAGAGCAGTGTGTTGACAATATTGTGCGTCTTTATCTTTCCTACCCCTCCCCTCCCCATCACCTTGAAACCAGAAAATCCTGGCTGATATTTGTTTGCTACTTATTAAACACTTTTAGTTCACTGGCATGCGTCTTGCCTTATTGGCTGCTCAGCCGTGGGAGGGACCTGCGGTTATTGGATGTGCGCCTGTGACATGGAGCGTCCTGTCCCTTTAAGACCACTGCACCCTTTCACCCCATCCCCACCCTGCTACGAACAACTCGCTTATCTCCTGACCCCTGCGGGGACTCCCTCCCGCCCCTCACTCCAGGAAACTGGGAGTCTGCGTCCAGTAATGGGGGAGGGGGGGGTGGGGGCAGATGCGGCTATGGTCCAACTCTTCCTACCTCATAAACCTCCTGGGGAGGGGGTTCAAAGGTCAAAGGGGTCACAGAGTTGCAGCGGAAATCAGCCCCAAGATACAATACTCAACCCTCAACCTGTATTCTGCTTTTTAAAACAAAGGTGCCTGAGGTCGTCATCAATCCCAATCAGGGCAGCACAGTGGCACAGTGGTTAGCACTGCTGCTTCACAGCGCCAGGGACCCGGGTTCAATTCCCGGCTTGGGTCACTGTCTATGTGGAGTCTGCACAGTCTCCTCGTGTCTGTATGGGTTTCCTCTGGGTGCTCCGGTTTCCTCCCACAGCCCCCCCTCCTCTACCTCTGCCTCTTCTCCTGATGAGCTGTCCCCTTCCAGGGCTTCTCCATTCCTAAGTTCCATACCGCCCTGGGGGAACCATGTAATGAAGAGCGCAGCAGACCATCGCAATGATCAGGAGGGTATTGCAGGGTTGCCGGGCGAGACGTGGAAACTGCGGTGCCCCATCAGTTGTGAATCTGATGGGTTGTCCAGCCTTGATGAAGCGGGCATCTGTTAACTGGGTCAGTGCAGACTCGATGGGCTGAATGGCCTCCTTCTGCACTGTAGGGATTCCATGAATCCTATTGTGGGATCTTCCTGTGCATGAATTAAAACATCTCAGATTCTTGAGGGAGGGGGTTTGACAAGGTGGATTCTGGCAGAAAGTTTCCACCTCTCATGGTGGGGAATCTGGAACTGTGTGGGGGGGAGAGGGGCACAGTTTCAGAATGAGGCAGTCTCCCATTAAAGATGGAAATGAGGAGGAATTTCTTCTCTCAGAGGGCGGTCAGTCTGTGGAGTTCTGCCCCCCCCCCCCCCCACCTCACCCCCAGACAGCACTGGGTGTTGCGGCTTACTGAATATATTCAAGGCCGAGTTACACAGATTTCTGATCGACATGGGGGGCGGGGAGGGGGTGGCAAGGGGAAGAGAGACAGACAGGAAAGCGGAGTGGTGACGCCAATCGAATCAGACGTGATCCTTTAGAACAGTGGGGGGAGCAGAGCTGGAGGGGCCAAACAGCCCATTCCTGCTCCACAGTCCCCTCTTTCTCCGTCTAAACCCGTGGCCTTGTGGAACTTGAGACACCAGCGGGTAACCCCAAATTAGTGTCAACTGTCATTGAAAAAAAGATGGTCAGGGTTGGGGGAGTGCTGATTTCCGCTGCAACCCTATGACCCCCGTGAGGTTTGACCTTTGAACACCCCCCCCCCCCCCCCCCACTGTTTACGAGATCGGAGGTGAAGGCACCCCGCCCCTCCCCACGTGTAACATATGGGAAAGAATGCCCGAGGATTCCACACTCCATCTGTGCCGCCCCCATTCTCGCTCAGTTGCTAAGGGCATCTTTCGACTCCCCTCAGCCGGCTCTCTCCGCAGCCCCTTGGGGAACGGGAGATGCGCAGTCGGCCCTAGCCCGTCGGCTCAGTAACAGCCCCGCGCTGCCTCGATGAGCTCCGGGCCTCCCCCGGAACAGGCACCGATCTCAAAAGGCCAGCTCTTCCGCTTGCTCCAAGATGATGAGGATGGTAAGGTAGTGCGGGGGGGGCGCTGTCAGCCAGGGTAGGTTACACTCTGAGCAAGGTGAAAAGGTGGATGACGGTGTTTCACTTTGTACTCTTAATCTTGTCTGCAGGATTTTGGGTGGCACAGTGGTTCAGTGGTTAGCATTGCTGCCTCAAAGCGCCAGGGACCAGGGTTCAATTCCCAACCTCGGGTCACTGTCTTTGTGGAGTTTGCACATTCTCCCACTGTCTGCGTGGGTTTCCTCTGGGTGCTCCGATTTCCTCTCACAGTCCAAAGGTGTGCTGGTTAGGTGGATTGGCCAAAATAAATTGCCCCTTCATGTTGGGGATTGGCAAGGTAAATGTGTGGGGTTATGAGGATAAGATGGGATTGCTATCGATGCAATGGGCTGAATGGCCTCCTCCTGCACTGTAGGGATTCTAGGATTCTACGATTCTGTTGTGGTTGAATTTTACAGGCCGCGTTTCTGATGTTAATTAGTCAAGAAAGAAGATGAGTTTGTTGGTCAAGTTTCTCCAACAACAGAGGGTCTTACCATCTTCCCTTGACATTCAGATGCATTACCATTGCTGAATCCCCCTCACCATCAACATCCTGATCAGAAACTGAACTGGACCCAGCCATATAAATACTATGGCTCCCAGAGCAGGTCAGAGGCTGGGAAACCTGTGGAGAGCAACTCATCTCCTGACTCCCCCAAAGCCTGTCCACCATCTACAAGGCACAAGTCAGGAGTGTGATGGAATACTCTCCCACTCGCCTGGATGAGCGCGGCTCCGACAACACTCGAGAAGCTCGACACCACCCAGGACGAAGCAGCCCCCAGCTCGATCGACACACTAACCACCCACCCTCAACATTCACTCCCTCCACCACCGTTGCTAACCACTGTGCCAATTGTCAGGGGGTTAGACAGAATAAATGTCAAAAGGATGTTTCCACTCAAGGGATAGTGTAGGGACCAGACTGCACAGTCGCAGAATAAGGGGGGAGCTTACTTTAGATGGATTTAAGGAAGAGTTTCTTCTCTCAGAGTGGTGAATTTTTGGAATTCTTACCCCATGAGGCTGTAGGGAGCTCATATCCATGAGCATTTTTGGAGGCTGAGATCAATACAATTTTTTAATCAGTCGGGGAATTGAGATTATGGAGATAAGGCAGGAAAGTGGGCTCAGTCAGTGTTAGATCAGCCTCATTAAATGGTGGAGCTGAAAGGCCAGTTTCCTATGGTCTTAATGAACATCTTGGATCAGATAGTGAATTGTCACCATTATGTCTCGGTCATCACAGAATCATCGAATCCTACAGTGCAGAAGGAGTGCATTCGGCTCATCGAGTCTGCACCAACCACAATCCCACCCAGGCCTTATCTCCATAACCCCATGCATTTACCCCAGCTAGTCTCCCTGACACTAAGGGGCAATTTAGCATGGCCAATCCACCTAACCACACATCTTTGGACTGTGGGAGGAAACCGGAGCACGCGGAGGAAACCCACACAAAGGACAAAGAATAAAGAAAATTACAGCACAGAAAGGGCCTGTTGGTCCTCCAAGCCTGCACAGACCCATGCTGCCGGTCTGAACTAAAACCCCCTACTCTTCCAGAGACCATATCCCTCTATTCTCATCCTATTCACGTATTTGTCAAGACATCCCTTAAAAGTCACTATCGTATCTACTTCCACTACCTTCCCCGGCACTGAGTTCCAGGCACACCTCCCTCTGTGTGAAAAACTTGCCTTGTACATCTCCTTTAAACCTTGTCCCTCGCTCCTTAAACCTGTGCCCCCTAGTAATTGACTCTTCCCTCCTGGGAAAAAGCTTCTGACTATCCACTCTGTCCATGCCTCTCATATTCTTGTAGACTTCTATCAGGTCAGTCCTCAACCCCCATTGTTCCAGTGAGAACAAACCAAGTTTCCCCAACCTCTCCTCATAGCTAATGCCCTCCATATCAGGCACCATCCTGGTAAATCTTTTCTGTACCCTCTCCAAAGCCTCCACATCCTTCTGTAGTGTGGCGACCAGAATTGAACACTATATGCCAAGTGCGGCCTAACTAAGGTTCCATAAAGCTGCAACATGACTTACCAATTTTTAAACTCAATGCCCCAGCCAATGTAGGCAAGCATGCCGTATGCCTTCTTCATTACCTTCTCTATCTGTGTTGCCACCTTCAGTGATCTGTGTACCTGTACACCCAGATCCCTCTGCCTATCAATACTCCTAATACTCTGTCCCAGACCCCAATTCCCACCCCTCTTGATTTTGAACTCCTTGATCAAATCTCCTCTCAACCTTCTCCCAAGGAGAACATTCCCAACTTCTCCCAATCTATCCACAGAGCTGAAGTCTCCTCATCCCTGGTACCATTCTCCTCAATCTTTTCCACATTCTCTCTCTCTCTCTATGTCTCAGTCTTGTTCTCTAATTCGCTCAGTCTCTCGCTTAGCCTCTCTGCCTGTCTCTCTCTCTCTCTGTCTGTCGTTCTCTCTCTCTCTCCCTTTCTAAGTCTTTCTCTCAGTCCCTCTCTCCATATCTCTCTCTCTCTTTCTGTCTGTCTGTCTGTCTCTCTCTCTGTCTTTCTTTCTCTGTTATTGTCTCTCTCTCTCGGTCTCTCTCAATCTCTCTCTGTATCTCTCTCAGTCTGTCTGTCTCTCTCGTTCTGTCTCTCTTTCTCTCTCTGTCTCTTTTTCTTTCTGTCATTCTCTCTCTCTCTCTCAATCTTTCTGTTTATCTGTCTCTCTCTCGCTGTCTTTCTTTCTCTCTGTCTCATTCTTTCTTTTTCTGTATCTTTCATTCTCTCTCTCTCTCATTTTCTCTGTTTGTCTGTCTGTCTCTCTCTCTCTGTCTCTTTCTCTTGCTCAGTTTCTTTCTTTCTCTTTCTGCCATTCTCTGTCTGTCTGTCTCTCTTTCTCTCTAAAGCCTTCACGTAATTCCCAAAGTGTGGCGCCTAGATCTGGACACAATACTTCAGTCAAGCCTTTGTTTTATACAAGGTCAACATACCTCCTTGCTCTTTTACTCTGTTCCCCAATTAATAAAGCCCAGGATAGCGTCTGCTTTGTAACCGCACTCTCCAGCTGTCCCGCCACTTTCAGTGATTTGTAAACACAAGCCCCAGCTCCCTCTGTTCCTGCACCCCTCCCTAGGCAACATTCAGCTTGCCTTCACTATAACCGACTGAACTTGCATGCTAGCTTTTTGTGATTTATGCACAAGGACCCCCAAATCCCTCAGCACTGCAGCTTTCTGCAGTCTTTATCCATTTTGATAACATTCAGCTCCTATTCTGAGAGACAGGATGCCTCTATCTCTGATCACACTAGTTGCAATTTGCGACTTCTGCTATCTTGGGTCCCCAGTGGCAGACAATCTATCCCTCGATGGAATTAGACACAGGAAGATTGGACTTTAAAAAGGCCTGAGACACAGGCCCCAAAGATGGCTGACAATCTACAGTCAGCCACTGATAGGAATGACTGCAGGGTCTTTCTCTGAGGGGGAATCTTTCTTTGAGGGTTCTCTCCCTGTGGCCCCAGAGAATGTACTTCTAAAAGCATCCAAAGATTGATGTCCATCTCCGTAAAGGCAAAAGAACATAATGGCTATGTCATCTTGAAGACTCTGGGTGTAATTGCCTAGGCCGACTAGTGGCTCCAGTTCTAAGACAGTGTGGGGTAAAAATTAGCTGAGAGTGTGTGCGCGTGTGAGTGCATGTGTGTGTGTACTGTGAGCAACAGCAGCTGGTAGTGTGTCACTTGCTGAAAATCATACAGTGACAGAGGCAGGGCCCCTGCAAAAATAGTCATCTTTTGCAGGAACGTCTAAAACTCTCTCTCTCTGACTGTGGAAATCTATCAGCCAGCAGAATCAGGGACAGTACAGGGGGCCATTTGGCCCATTGAGACTGTGCCAACCACAATCCCATCCAGGCCCTACTCTCATAACCCCATGCATTTACCTTTCTAATCACCCTGCCGTTAGGGTCAATTTAGCACAGCCAATCCTCTTAACCCGCACATCTTTGGACTATCAGAGGAAACCTGAGCACCCGGAGGAACATAGACACGGGGACAACGTGCAAACTCCACACAGACAGTCACCCAAGGGTGGAATTGAACCTGGGACCCTAGCGCTGCGAGGCAGCCACGCTAACCATTATGCCACTGTGACGCAGAACTGGAGAAGCAACTCGTGGAATCAACACATCATCATCTACTCCTCGCAACTCAAGAACTGCTCCGTATAACCTTTCATTTCATATTTACATACCTTATTTAAGGTATTTTATTGGAGGCACTTCAGAGAAGGTTCAATAGGATGATTCCCCCGCTATGGGGGATTGTCTTATGAGGAAAGGTTAAACAGGTTGGGAGTCCACTCGTTGGAATTTAGACGAATGAGACGTGACCTCATTGAAACATAGAAGATTTTTGAGGGGCTTGACAGGGTAAGTGATGACAGAATGTTTCCCCTCATGGGAGAGTCTAGGACCAGAGGGTTTAGTCTGAAGACTAAGATGGCATGGAGTGACAGCAAGTGATGCTGGGTTATGAGACCAGTATCCATGAAACCCCCCAATCACACAGGTAGACAATAAAAGCTCAACAAGTTCCATCTTCGCTGCTCCTGTCCAGGGTTGGAGATTTGACAGAGGCGTTCAAAACCATGAGGGTAGATAGGGAGAAACAGATCCCATCACTGAAAGGATCGAGAACGAGAGACGGCACAAACGCACAGGAAGAAACCAATGCGATGAGAGAAAAAGCTTTTTCACATGGAACCATACACTGCCAAAGGAGGCCATTTGCGCCGACTCTCTGAAAGAGCATCTTACCTGGGCCCACACCCCACACTACTCCCCCATAATCCGACATATTTAGCATGGCCAATTCACTTAACCTCCACATCTTTGGACACTAAGGGGCAACTTAGCATGGCCATGCTACTTAACCTACACATCTTTGAACACTAAAGGGCAATTTAGCATGGCCAATACACCCAACCTGTACATCTTTGGACACCAAGGGACAATTTAGCACGGCCAATCCAACTAATCTACACCTCTTTGGACACTAAGGGGCAATTTAGCATGGCCAATCCACCTAACTTGCACATCTTTGGAAATACTGGAAAAACTCAGCAGCATTCGCAGAGAGAGAGAGTTAACATTTCGAGTCCAGCATGACTCTTCCTCAGAAGTTACTTCACTTTGAGGATGAGAATGGAAAAGCAGAATACATTTTTTTCAAAGAGCCTGATGCTTTCAAAAGTCAACGTCCAAGGAGACCAGTACAAGGAACGCAGAGAGTTAGCATGCAGCATGCAGGCACATGCATTGGTTAAGTGAGTGGGAAGGCCGGGAGGGGGAGGTGGGAAATGGCAGATGGATTTTAATGTGGGCAAACATGAACTTGTCCACTTTGGCAGGAATAGAGAAGTAGATTATTGTTTAAATGGAGTTGGGCTGCAGAATGCTGTGGTACAGTGGGATCTGGACATCCTGATTAGGAAGGCAAATGAGAATATCGTCCATTATCACGAGGAAGATATAAGTTGGGATGTTTTACTTCAACTGTAAAGGGTGTTGGTGTTTCTGCAGTTGGTGTACTGTGTACGGTTTTGGGCTTCTAACGTAAGAAAGGATGTCAACATGTTGGAAGCAGTCTGGAGAAGGATCACTCGACTGCTTCCAGGGATGAAGTGGGTTTAGTCCAACGAGGAAAAGTTGGGCATGTTGGGGCCCCTACCCCTTGGAGTTCAGAGGAATGAGAGGTGACCTCATTGGTATTTCTAAAATCCCTAGAGGCCTTGTCAGGATGGATGCTGAGAGACTGTTTCCCCCTTTCATGGTGGGGGTGATGGGGATCTAGAATGAGGGGACGCAGTTTAAAAATAAGGAGTTCCCCCATTTAAGATGGGGATCAAGAGGAATTTTTTTCCTCTCTAGGGACTGGTGAATCTTTGGAACTCTCAATAAGTGTTTTCAAGCTTGGCACATTGGCTCAGTGGTTAGCACTACTGCCTCACAGCACCAGGGACCCGGGTTCAATTCCGGCCTCAGGTCACTGTCTGTGAGGAGTCTGCACATTCTCCCCATGTCTGCGTGACTTTCCTCTGGGTGCTCTGGTTTCGTCCCACATCCAAAGATGTGTGGGATAGGTGAATTGGCTGTGCTAAATTGCCCCTTACTGTCAGGGGGACTAGCAAACGTGTGGGTTTGCGGGAGTGGGGTCTGGACGGGATTGTGATCGGTGCTGATTCAATGGGTCAAATGGCCTCCTTCTGCACTGTAGGATTCTATGATTCTATGAAGGCAGAGTTAGTTAGAGTCCCAACTAAGAAGGGAGTCAAAGTTTATGGGGGATGAGGGAAAGCGGGAGAGTGAGGCAACAATCAGATCAGCCACCATCTTATCGAATGGTGGAGTGGGCTTGATGTTTGCAGATAGCATTTTTACCCGTGAATCGCAGAGTGGGGCTGTGGGTGGAGATGGCAGAGACCCCAGTGTCCATTCCACCAGGCAGGCTGGCCAGGAATCTTTCCCACTCTTCCCATACGCCTTCGACACATGTACACGTATCCACAGAACCATGAAAAGATTACAGTATAGGAGGAGGCCATTCAGCCCATCTGTCAGGCTGCACAGTGGGTTAGCATTGCTGCCTCACAGCGCCAGGAACCCGGGTTTGATTCCCAGCTTGGGTCACTGTCTGTGTGGAGTTTGCATGTTCTCCCTGTGTCTGCGTGGGTTTCCTCCGGGTGCTGTGGTTTCCTCCCACAGTTCAAAAATGTGCAGGTTAGGTGGATTGGCCATGCTAAATTGTCCCTTAATGTCAGGGGGATTAGCTAGGGTAAATGCATGGGATTATGGAGACAGGGCCTGGGTGGGATTGTGGTCAGTGCAGATGCAATGTGCTGAATGGCCTCATTCTGCACTGTGAGATTCTATGAACTTACGGATTGGAACTTCTCCTGTTTGGCCAGATAATGAAGACAACTTCTGAGCTTCACCTCAAGAGGCAGGGGTGCTACCCACTGAGCTACAAGACATCCTTCAAGGAACGGAAAAGGGAATCTATCACCCCCTGCATTTTCTATCAGGTTGCTGTGGGGAAATTTCAAGAGGTGGCCAATTGTGTCTTAAAACTTAAGCTCAAAACTCGCAAGGCAAATATCTCCATGCAAAAGGCGTAAGGAATTTATTCGACATAAAACAAAAACAAGATGTATAGCTGACCGGAGTCTTCACAAAGGGTTAAACAGCTCTACGCACAGAGCTGCAGAACTTCTCTAGAAGAACTGAGTTAGGGAGTCAAATACAGATCAATTATACTTCTTCATAATCAATAATTCTACCTTCCATTAACTTAGAATCAATTGCCATTGAACAGCTATTCATCAATACAAATCTCTGTCAAATAAGGGGAGCTGATGGCCTAGTGGTATTATTGCTAGACTTTTAATCCAGAAACTCAGCTCATGTTCTGGGGACCCAGGTTCGAATCCTGCTATGGCAGATGGTGGAATTTAAATTTAATTAATAAAATATCTGGAATTAAGAACCTGCTGGTGACCATGCAACTCTTGTCGATTGTTGGAAAAACTCCATCTGGTTTATGGAAGGAAATCTGCCTTCCTTACCCTGGTCTGGCCTACATGTGACTCCAGAGCCACAGCAATATGGTTGACTCTCAACTGCCCTTGGGCAACTAGGGATGGCAATAAATGCTGGCCAGCCAGCGACATCCATGTCCCATGAATGAATAATAAAAATAATCTTCTCCCACTAAACCCATACCATCACCAAAGCAATCACTCTGGCTAAGATAACTTGGTGCCCTCCGCAACCTTCATTCTCTGCCAATGCCATCCGGTGTTGGAACCAGCAACATGGCGATGCCATACATATGTCAGGCATTGCCCATCAAGTAAACCCACCAACTGACAGGTCCCCTGAACATCCAGCACAAACCTTCTCGACGGGCAATTGGGGATGGGAAATAAATGCTGGATCGAGCCAGAGGCAACCACACCCCGTGAACGAATAAAGGAAAAAAAACTGATCCAATCAAAACCTGGTCTGGATGGGCAAAAAACGAAAACTACATCTCACAGATTATTTTTGGGAAAGAAAGAGTATGTTGTTCAAGCTTTTTCCCTTGTTCACATCTGGACAAATGCAAGAAGGCCAAATTTCAAAGGATTCCCACAAATAATACGACAAGGAGGTGAGGGGTTGGCAAGTGGACTCTGATTGGCCGAGGCTTTGCCATGGAGACAGCAGCAGTGAATTATGGGTTCCCCAAGCTCCCCGGGGAATTCAAAAAAAAGGCACAAGACCCGAACATATTCTTTTAGTTTGCAGAGTGTGGGTCCCAGCGTGCAGATGTACATCATCTTGAGTGCGGGTAAATGAGCCACATTAATGAGCTCGACTGATGATCTTAAGTCAGCTGTTAGTGTAGTTATTGGCGCACTCAGGGTTATTCACCAGATGCAGAATCACATCCAATGACCAACGTTTTGCGAGCACCAGCTAGCCTGCCTGTTACGGACAGCAAAAGGGACGGACCATTTGTTCTGATTGGTGGGCTGCCCGGCATTGCACCGGTGCAGGGATCCAGGCACTCCATTGCTCAGCTGGCGCAGTCATTACGGATTGGTGGTGGGTTCCTCTTGGCGGAAACTGAATATGCTGTGCGAAGTGGCCACGGCAACCACCTTGGCCAATACGCCAACACTTTCCAACCTGTTGCGACGCTTTGAAATTTGATATTCTTCTATTTGTCCTGATAAGGTGAAAAGCTTTGGCAGCATGCCTCCCTCTTTCCGGCAGGATTTGGGCTCCCGCGCTGCCAAAGGTGACTGATTCTTGATTCTACTTCCTCCCAAGGCGAGTGTCGAGAGGCCGGAGAGGACGGCAAGGGGGCGGATGATTCTGGAAACCACGACAGAGCCATGGCTCTCTTCCCAGCACAGGCCTACCCCGGCCTACTGGCCGAAGAACCTCACTGCCCGGTGCTCTCAGGGCCAGGAAGAGCTGGCTGGCTGGATGGCTGCCAACGGGGGGGCCCAGGAAGGTTCGTGAGCCTCTTTCAGATGCCAGGGTCGCCGCAGGTGGAGTGGGGCTCCTCGTCCCCCAGCACCCTGCCCGCCCACCTGCTCTATGACAAGGCAAGGCGGGCTCTGCAGCGGATCCAGGAGCTGACGGAGCCTGTCCCGGCACCAAAACCTTCTGCCGGCTGGCCGCTGGGGAAGGGTAGCCCCAGCCAGCGGTGCAGCCGGCTAAGGAGCCTCCTGCTGGAAGATGGACCCCCGGAGCCCTGGGCAGCCAGCTTCGGTAAGTTCAACACCTTGACTATTCTACTGGGTGGGTGGCATGTGTGTGTGCATGCAAATGTGTGTGTTGTGTGTGCACATGCATGAGTGTCTGTGTGTGTTTATGAGTGAGTGTGTGTTTATAAATGACTGTGTCTCTCTGTGTATGTGTAAATATGTATGTGTGAGTGTGCATGTCTGAGTATATATGTGAGTGTGTTAAGTCTGCATGCATTTATTTGTGTGTGTGTGTGTGTGAGTGAATGTGTGTGTATATCGGTTTGAGGGTGCGTGAGCGTGTGTGCATTTCAGTCTGTGTGAGTGGCTGAGTGTGTGATCGTGAGTGTGCATGACATTGCTGTGTGTGTGTTCAAGTGTGTCTCTCTGATTGTGTGTGTGCACATGCATGCATGTGACACTGTGTATGTGTGAAAGTGTGTTTGTGTATATGTGTGTGTGAGAGAGTTTGTGAGAGTGTGTGTGTGTGTGACAGTGTGAGAGAGAGTGAGAGAGAGCGTGTGTGTAGGAGAGAGCGTGTGTGTAGGAGAGAGCGTGTGTGTAGGAGAGAGCGTGTGTGTAGGAGACAGCGTGTGTGTAGGAGACAGCGTGTGTGTAGGAGACAGCGTGTGTGTAGGAGACAGCGTGTGTGTAGGAGACAGCGTGTGTGTAGGAGACAGCGTGTGTGTAGGAGACAGCGTGTGTGTAGGAGACAGCGTGTGTGTAGGAGACAGCGTGTGTGTAGGAGAGCGCGTGTGGGTACCGGCCCCAAGCCCACTCTCATAAAGGACATGAGGTTTGGATTGAGTGGAAACAGAGAATGGGTGGAGAAGAAGCAGAACGAGGGGGGCCATCAATATAAGACAATCACGAATAAATCCAATGAGGTGGAGTGGAATTGAGGAGCAAGTTCTTTACCCAGAGATTGGGGAGAGTGTGGAAGTCGCTCCCACGGGGAGTGGTTGAGGTGAATCATGTCGATGTGCTTAAGGGGAGGGAAGCTGGATAAACACACGGGGAGAAAGGAATAGAAGGATATGGGGGAGGACTGAAATGTGGAGAGATAAGAGGAGGGTTAAGCAGGGCATGAAGAGCAGAAGGGATTGATTAGGCCAAATGGCCTTCTATCTGGTACGTGCCCAGGATCTACTCATGGACAATATTAATGTTTCTCTCTCTCTCTCTGTGTCCACAGCAGCCCCAATACCACCATCGGAGGCCGGTCTGCCGAGGGCACCACTGGAGGGGTTGTCCAGTCTCTCCCCGGCTGAGTCGGAGTGGGACGAAGGGGGCGGAAGGTTCAGTATCCTCACGTTGGCCATGTTGTCCTCGGGATTGCCCACTGCGCCAAGCCCAGGCCCCCTGCCTCAGCCGCGGGGCGAGGGGCTGCCACCAGATCCGGCCTCCGAGATGCCGGGGAGGAGCGGCGAGCGCCACAGGGCTACCACCAGCCGGGTGACCTTTGCCCTGGAGACCCAGGGCCCAGCACCCTCTGCCGAGGAGCAGCAGATCCGGCCACTGGCCTTCAAGCGCCGGACATCCTGCCTGAAGAAGCCGGCCCGTGCCCCTTCCCCTACCCCAGGGGGTGGGTGGAGCTCATCCTTCGGGGGTGGGCCTGGTCGCACGGCCTGCCCCTGCCCCCTCAACGGGGGGGTCTCCTCCTCCTCCTCCTCCTCTCCCCCATCATCCTCATCGAAGCCATCCTTCAGCAAGAGCCAGGCCTCAGTCAGCTCACCGATTCCCAGCTCCTCTCAGTACCCCCAGAACGTCGCCAAAAGCAAGGACTCCTCTGTCTTTCCTACTCATGCTTCCAGTCCACACTTTCTTTACTCCCCGTACCCGGTGAAGGTGGATCGGGCTTGTGACACCAGTGACATCATGGCAGACATTGAAGATGGTGACTTGAGTGACGTAACGACGGACAACCAAGATGGCAGCTGGAGTCATGTAATGGTGGGCAACCAAGATGGGGGCTGGAGTGACATAACAGTGAGCAATCAAGATAGCAGTTGCAGAGAAATTATTGCAAACACCCATGATTGCAGCTCCGGTGGATTAGCAGGAATCACCAAAGATGGCAGCTTGAGTGATATCATGGCGAACATCCAAGATGGTGGCCTGGATAAAGCAATGCCAGACACCCAAGATGGCAGCTTGAGTGATATGATGGCAGACATCAAAGATGAAGGCTTGAGTGGTGTATTGACAGACACCCAAGATGGTAGCTTGAGCGATGTAATAGCAGATGTCCAAGATGGTGGCTCCAGTGACATAATAGTGGACAAGCAAGATGGCAGCTTGACTGATATAACTGCAGTCATACAAGATGGTGCCACTATTGACACAATGGTAGATGTCCAAGATGGCGGCTGCAGCAACTTGTTGGTTTACCCACAAGGTGGTGGTTCTATCAGCATGATGGCATGCATCCAAGATGGTAGTGACCTATTGGCGATCAGCCAGGATGATGACTCCAGTGACCTGCTAGCCGAATCTCAAGATGGCGGCTCCTGCCATGTGTTCTGTGCCTCTTCCCCATACCTGAGTGAAGATTTCAGCCATGGGAGTTTCTACACGCCAGAGGAGAGCCCATCCGACTTTGAGGGAGACACAGACACCGAGGCCCGGCTGGCCCGGCTCAGGGAAGTGGGAGAGGAGGAGACGGCAAGCAGCAGCGTCCCTCTAAGCCCCGTGATGCTGAGCCCCTCAGGGGGGCTGGGCGAGAGTGTGGATTCCATGATGGCTTGCTCCACTGAGGAGATGGCCGAAGATTCAGGCCCCTCTTGCACCAGGGGGCAGGGTAAGTGGAAAGCCTGGGGCAGGCCGGAGGACATGGAGGACGTCTACATGGAAATCCACCAGGACATGTTCTCCAAGGCCTTCCTGTTCAACAAGTTCATGAGGCAGGGCCGCATCCAGCACAAAGCAGACAATCAGTAAGCCAACGAGAGGCCATGAGACAAGCAGGAGCCTGGCGGAGTTTGAGCTAGCCCGGCTTGAGGGCGTGGTGAATGAACGGGTGGCAATGGAGCGGGTGTGGGGCAAGGCAGGAGTGCGATGGAGCGACTTTGTAGGAAACCTGCCCCCACCCACCGCCATTTTGAAATGCTGTCAAGCTTTACGCTTCATTCTTCAATTTTGGAATTCAAAGTTAATAAATTATTTCCCGTTACATTCTCCATCTCTTTGATGTTTGGGATCGTTCGCTCAGGCTAGGACAAACGCTGACCCGGTGAATGCTGAAATTTTTGTCCCTCCCCTTCGAGTTATTCCCTCCCCCACCCTGACCTGCGCATCCAGAATGTCACCCAAGGCAAGGCTTAGATGAGGAAAAGATGGCAGAATTACCTATTCCTTGGGATGTCGAAGGTCGAGGGAGTGGGTCAGTTGAGGAGCAGATGAAGTAGAGAGAGAAAGACTGGTTCTGCAGGGGTGGAGGCTGGTTGTTGGGGGGGGGGGTCGGAGGAGCAGTGAGCGGGGGGGGGGGGTGGGCAACATCACCCCACTTCTTGCTAGGATGTGAGAATAATTTAGTGGGTGCAGAGGGAGATTTTCCAGAACAGGTCCAGGGATCAGGGGGTTTTTAGTGAAGGGGTTCGGCAGCAAAGCTAGAACCGCTTCTCTGGATTGAAGGGGAATTGAGGGAGATTTGATAAGAGGGTGGAGAAGAGACTTGGAGAAGAGAGTAGGAGAAGACCACAAGATGTAGGAAGCAGGCCCATTCTGCTCAGATCGTGAGATCATGACTGACTTGATGTGATAATCCTCAACTCTGACCCTATCCCCTCGATTCCCTTATTAATTAAAAATCCGTCTATCTCAGCCTTGAACATACTTAACAATCCAGCCTCTGCAGCCCTCTGCGTTAAAGAATTCCACAGATTCAATCCCCTCAGACAAAATTCCTCCTCATCTCTGTCAGAAATAGGTGACCCCCTTACTCTGAGATTGTGCCCTCAGGTCCTAGAGACAAGAGGAAACAATCTCTCAGCATCGACCCTGTCAAGTTCCCTGAGAATCCGCTACGTCTCAATAAGGTTGCCTCTCATTTTTCTAAACTTCCAATGAGTAAAGGCCCAGCCTACTCAATCTGTCCTCACAAGAAAATCCCGCCCTATCCGGGATCAACCTAGTGAACCTTCTCTGGAGAGCTCTGCTGAAATTCAATCCAGCCACAAGTCTAAAGGAGGCCGTTTTGAGCCCCAGGGGCAGCCATTTTGGGCACCAAGGGCAGCCATTTTGGGTGCCAAGGGTGGCCATTTTGGGTCGATAAAAATATAAACCATTCTGCGCTCTTGAAGCAACTTATTGAGGTTAATTTCTCCAAAGAAACTACATGACTGGTTTTAGATAGCGTGAACTTTTTACTTATTAAGAAACTCAAAAGATGCAAATAAGTAGAGTTAATAACTGTCCCAGAGAATTGAATTTTGAATCGCAATTCAGCAGGACATTAAGTGAACCTTCTCTGGACTTCCTTTCCTTAGATAAGGGGTCCAAAGCTGTTCACAGTATTCCAGGTGGAGAAGACTATTTTTATTATTCATTCGTGGCACATGGGCGTCACTGGCTGGCCAGCATTTACTGTCCATCCCTAGTTGCTGGAGGGCAGTTGAGAGACAACCACATTGCTGTGACTTTGCAGTCACATGTAGGCCAGACAAGGTAATGACGGCAAATTTCCTGCCCTAAAGGACATTAGTGACCCAGGTGAGTTTTTCCCACAATGATTTCATGGTCATCAGTAGATTCTTAATCCCAGGTTTCTTTAAATTGAATTCAAATTCCAGCATCTGTCGTGGTGGGATTCCACATGGCGGGGTCCCCAGGACATTAGCTGAGTTCCTGGATTACTAATCTGGCAATGATACCACTAGGCCATCACCTGCCCAACAAGGTTTGGAGAATGTGGTCAAGGAAAAGCTGTTCCCATTAGCTAATGACACAAAGGCAAGTGGGGACACAGATTTAAGGGGAATGCGGGAGTGGTGATGAACAATTTTAAAAAAAGACATTGAGCAGGACACTTGAGGGAAATGAGTATGCAGGATGAGAGATCTGGGGAGGAGGTGTTGGGGGAACAACTGAATTGCTGTACTGGAGAGCTGACATTTCCCTTGATGGGCCAAATGGCCTCCTCCTGTACTGTAAAGGCTTTGAGGGACGGGCCTACGTCAGGCCTCGATCTCTGACGTTCGACAGAAGTGGAAGAGGGGGTTGATGTCTACCTCAACACCCTAAAGACCCGATGGGGACGAGACCAACGCCAATCTCTGCCACCGACCTTCGACCCGCGACCCCACGGAATCAGACGTCTCACACCATCCTTCCACCTCAGCCCAGGCCTCCAACCACATCTCCAGCCACGTTGGGAAGGGAAGAGATCCCTTGCCACCCCTTTCTCTCTCTCCCCCCCACCATTCCATCCCTCACTAGGCGCCGTTGCAAGGTCAGGCAACTCCTACAATTGGCCAAGTGATCTTGAGAAAGGGAGAAGGAAGTGCTGTTTCCTGTTTGAGCTCAGACTGAAGACTCTGAGAATATAACCTCACATTGGAACGGAATGGGATTAATCACACTCATAATGAAGATAATCAACCATTACAATGGCAATAATGACAATTAGTGAAGATGAAAATATTAATTAATACTAATAGGAAATAGCGATCATAATATTAATGAAATAACAGTAATACTATTGTTAGTAATTATGTTATTAAAGATAACAATAAATAAGGATCTTATTAATAGTGACAATGAAAAATGATGGGAATAATAGTGAGGGTCATAGTCATGGAGTTTTACAGTACAGAAAGAGGCCCTTCAACCCATCACATATGTGCTGGCCCATCAAGCATCTCGCTATTCTCATAGAATCCCTACAGTGCAGAAGGAGGCCATTCAGCCCATTGAGTCTACGCCACTCACAATTCCATCCAGTCCCTATTCCCGTAATCCCACATATTTACCCTGCTAATCCCCTGTCACTAGGGTCAATTTAGCATGGCCAATCAACCTAACCTATACATCTTTGGAACGTGGGAGGAAACTGGAGCACTCAGAAGAAATCCACACAGACACAGGGAGAATTTGCAAACTCCACGCTGACAGTGATCCGACCCGAGGCTGGAATTGAACTTGGGACCCTGTGTTTTACTAGTGCTAACCACTATGCCACTGTGCCATTTTCCTGTGATTGGTCCATAGCCTTGCACGCTATGGCATCTCAGGTGCTCGTCTAAATGCTTCTTAAATTTTGTGAGGGTTCCCATCTCCACCACCCTTTATGGGCGGCATGGTGGCACTGCTGCCTCACAGCTTCAAGATCCCAGGCTCAATTCCCAGTTTGGGTCACTGTCTGGGTGGAGTCAACACGTTCTCACCATGTCTGCATGGGTTTCCTCCGGGTGCTCCAGTTTCCTCTCACAGTCCAAAGATGTGCAGGTTAGGTGGATTGGCAATGCTAAATTATCCCTAGTGTCAGGGGATTAGCAGGGTAAATATGTGGGATTACTGGAACAGAATGGGAATTACCTGGGTGGAATTGTGGTCGGTGGAGACTCGATGGGCTGAATGGCCTCCTTCTGCACTGTAGGGATTCTATGATTCTATGAGAATAGTGAGATGCTTGACAGGCTGGCACATACATGATGGGCTGAAAGGCCTCTTTCTGTGCTGTAAAATTCTATGACTTTGACTCTAAGTATTATTCTTATCACTTTTCATTAACACTATTAATATTATTGTTGTCTTTAATAATATAGTTACTAATAATAGTATTATTGTTATTTTATTAATATTATGTTCGTTATTTCCTATCAGTGTTAATTAATATTATCATCTTCACTAATCTTCACATTACTGTCCGAAAGATGTGCTGGTTAGGCGCATTGGCCATGCTAAATTCTCCCTCAGTGTACTCGAACAGGCACCGGAGTGAGGCGACTAGGGATTTTCACAGTAACTTCATTGTAGTGTTAATGTAAGCCTACTTGTGAAACTAATAAATAAACTTTGAAAACTTTAAATCCTTTCGGGCAGTGAGTTTCAGATTCCCACCACCTATGGGGTGAAAAATGCTTTTCCTCAAATCCCCTCTAAATCTACTGCCCCTTTACCTTAAATCTATGTCCCCCTGGTTACTGAATCCTTTACTCAACCCTATCTATGTCCCTCGTAATTTCATACATCTCAATCAAGTCCCCTCCCCACTTAGCCTTCTCTTCAATAAGAACAATCCCATTCTTTCACAAGATTGAAAATCCCTAGTCACCTCACTCCAGCGCCTGTTCGAGTACACTGAGGGAGAATTTAGCATGGTCAATACACCTAACCAGCACGTCTTTTGGACAGTAATGTGAATAAGATATTAATTAACACTGACTGGAAATAACGATCATAATATTAATAAAATGACAATACTATTATTATAGATGCTTCAGCCCAGGCAGCGTCCTGGTGAATCTCCTCTGTGCTCTCTACAATGCAATCACACCTTCCTATAATGTGGTGATCAAAACTGCACTCAGAACTCCAGCTGTGGCCTAATGAGTGTTTTATACAGCTCCATCATGACCTCCCTGCTCTTATACTCTATGTCTCAGCTGAATAAAGGCCAGTATCCCCATGTGCCTTCTTAACCATCTTCTCTACCTGTCCTGCTGCCTTTGAGGATCTTTGGACATGCACCCCAAGGTCTCTCTGGTCCTCTGTTCTTCCTAAGGTTCTACCATTCACTCTGTATTCCCTTGCCCTGTTAATTTTATAATGATGATATGATTAGTAACAACACACATCAACAATGATGGAGATAACAAAGAGAAATAATAATTAATAACAATATTATTGACAATAATGATGATAGAATGATCTATAATGGTGATAAATAAGGAAGATAATGATTAATAACAATATAATTCTAGAAGCATAGAAACCTAGAAGATGTCCTATGCTTAGGAGGAGGCCATTCTATGTTCTAGGAGGAGGCCATTCAGCCCAAGAAACCTGCTCTGCCATTCATCACGATCACGGCTGATCATCCAACTCAATAGTCTAATCCTGCTCTCTCCCCATAACTTTTGATCCCGTTCGCCCCAAGTGCTATATCCAGCCACCTCTTCAATACATTCAATGCTTTGGCATCAATGACTTCCTGTAGTAACAAATTTCACAGGCTCACCACTCTTTGGGTGAAGAAAAGTCTCCTCATCAATGATGAAACGATCCTTAATGGTTAATAACAATATTATAGATCATGAGAATAATAAAATTATAAATAACATTGATAATTAATAAAGATTTAATAATAATATTGACCTAACAATGATAACATGATCGATAATAGTGATAAATAATAACGATAACAATTAACAACAATATTATAGATGATAAAATGATTGATAATGGTAATAAATAAGGGAGATAATGATTAATAACAATATATTGTTGGTGATATGATGAATAAATGATCGATAACAGTGCTAAATAATAAAAATAACGATTAATAACAATATTATTGACAGGAACGATGATAAAGTGACTGAAAAAGGTGATAAATAATAAAGATTTAACAAAAATATTCACCTAAGGACAATAAAATGATCAATAATGGAGATAAACAATGACATTAACGATTAATAACAATATTAGTGACAATAAAGGTGATAGATAATGAAAAAGATTAATATTGTTGACAATAATATTTATGAACGAAATTTTGATGTTAAATGTTAATTATTAATAATAATACATTTATCAGGGGAATATTGACGTTCATTAACAATAAATAATATCATTAACAAGCTAAGGCCACTTTCCTCCCTCACCTCCCACGCTCTGCGCCACAGGCCCCGGGCTGCCCTCACACTCGAGGCCCAGGCTCCCGGAGACGCAGCAGGCCGCGCAGCGCCACATCCGCTTCCGACCCCAAAAGGGGTGAAAGGGCAGCCCCGCCCCCACAACTCACCAGAAGTCACGTCAGAGGTTCCAGTCTGGACAGAGCTGGACCTGGTGAGAGGGGTTTCTTGAGGGAGAGTGCAGGGGAGTGGTGTGAGGGGTTTCCTGAGGGAGAGTGCAGGGGAGTGGTGTGAGGGGTTTCCTGAGGAAGAGTGCGGGGAGGGGAGAGGAAGAGTGCGGGGAGGGAGAGTGAGGGGAGGGTGATGGGCGCCCTGAGGGAGAGGGAGAGGCGGGGAGGGGAGGGTGATGGGCACCCTGAGGGAGAGTGCGGGGCGGGGTGGGGCAGGGAGGGTGATGGGCACCCTGAGGGAGAGTGCAGGGTGGGGAGGGAAGGGAAGGGAAAGTGCGGGGAGGGGAGGGAAAGTGAGGGGAGGGTGATGGGCGCCCTGAGGGAGAGGCAGGGAGGGGAGGGTGATGGGCACCCTGAGGGAGAGTGCAGGGCGGGGAGGGGAGGGTGATGGGCACCCTGAGGGAGAGTGCGGGGAGGAGAGGGGAGGGTGATGGGCTCCCTGAGGGAGAGTGCGGGGCGGGGAGGGGAGGGTGATGGGCTCCCTGAGGGAGAGTGCGGGGAGGAGAGGGGAGGGTGATGGGCTCCCTGAGGGAGAGTGTGGGGAGGGGAGGGGAGGGTGATGGGCTCCCTGAGGGAGAGTGTGGGGCGGGGAGGGTGATGGGCTCCCTGAGGGAGAGTGTGGGGAGGGGAGGGTGATGGGCTCCCTGAGGGAGAGTGCGGGGAGGAGAGGGTGATGGGCACCCTGAGGGAGAGTGCAGGGAGGGGAGGGGAGGGTGATGGGCTCCCTGAGGGAGAGTGAGGGGAGGGTGATGGGCTTCCTGAGGGAGAGTGCGGGGAGTGGGGGAGGGGAGGGTGATGGGCTCCCTGAGGGAGGGTGCGGGGCAGGGCGGGGAGGGTGATGGGCACCCTGAGGGAGAGTGCGGGGAGGGGAGGGTGAGGGTGGTCTCATTTTGAATTGTAAACCAGTGGCGAGGGCAAACGGCGTCCCCCACTACCACAAATTCTGCAGTCAAGTATCCCACAAGTGTAGGGACAGCTGGGTGAGGGGTTTCCTGAGGGAGCATGCAGGGAAGGCTGGGATATGTGGTTCCGTGAAGGAAATTGCAGGGAGGGGTGGGGGTGAGGGATTCCCTGAGGGAGAGTGCCGGGGTCGGGAGAGGGCGGGGGGTTGTTTCTTTGGGCAGACTGCGGGGGGGATGAGGGGTTCCCTGAGGGGTGGGGGCCTAGGAGTTCCCTGAGGGGGAGGGTGGGGGCGGGTTTCCCGAGGGAGAGTGAGGGGAGGAGGAGAGGGTTTCCTGGGGCAGAGTGAGGGGCGGGGGGGTTTCCTGGGGAGAGTGATGGGGGGGTGTTCCTGGGGCAGAGTGAGGGGGGGGGGGTTCCTGGGGCAGAGTGAGGGGGGGGGGTTCCTGGGGCAGAGTGAGGGGGGGGGGGGTTCCTGGGGCAGAGTGAGGGGAGGGGGGTTCCTGGGGCAGAGTGAGGGGAGGGGGGTTCCTGGGGCAGAGTGAGGGGGGGTGGTTTCCTGGGGCAGAGTGAGGGGGGGTGGTTTCCTGGGGCAGAGTGAGGGGGGGTGGTTTCCTGGGGCAGAGTGAGGGGGGGTGGTTTCCTGGGGCAGAGTGAGGGGGGGTGGTTTCCTGGGGCAGAGTGAGGGGGGGGGTGGGGTGGTTTCCTGGGGCAGAGTGAGTGGCGGCGGGGGGGGGTGGGTTCCTGGGGCAGAGTGAAGGGGGGGGGTTCCTGGGGCAGAGTGAAGGGGGGGGGGGTTCCTGGGGCAGAGTGAAGGGGGGGGGTTCCTGGGGCAGAGTGAGGGGGGGGGGTCCCTGGGGCAGAGTGAGGGGGGGGGTTCCTGGGGCAGAGTGAGGGGGGGTGGGGTGGTTTCCTGGGGCAGAGTGAGGGGGGGGGGGGGGGCGGTTCAAGAGGGTTTCCTGGGACAGAGTATGGGGGGAGGGGGGATTTCCCGGGGCAGAGTGCAGGGAGGGTTCGAGGGGGATTTTCTGGCAGAGTGTGCGGAGGGGAGGCGCTGTGGGGTTTCTTGGGGGAGAATGCAGGGAGGGAATGAGAGGTTTCCTGAGGGAGAGTGGAGGGTGAGTAAAGCTCCCTCTACAGTGTCCCCCCATCAAACACTCCCAGGACAGGTACAGCACAGGGTTAGATACAGAGTAAAGCTCCCTCTACACTGTCCCCATCAAACACTCCCAGGACAGGGACAGCACGGGGTTAGATACAGAGTAAAGCTCCCTCTACAGTGTCCCCCATCAAACACTCCCAGGACAGGTACAGCACGGGGTTAGATACAGAGTAAAGCTCCCTCTACAGTGTCCCCCCATCAAACACTCCCAGGACAGGTACAGCACGGGGTTAGATACAGAGTAAAGCTCCCTCTACACTGTCCCCCATCAAACACTCCCAGGACAGGTACAGCACGGGGTTAGATACAGAGTAAAGCTCCCTCTAACTTGTTGCTTCTCCTTCTTGCAGATTTGTGAACGTTGTGTTTCACCATGAGTCTCCAATGGACGGCAGTCGCTGGTTTCCTCTACGCTGAGGTGTTTGCCTTGCTGTTAATGTGCATCCCCTTTGTATCGGCAAAACAGTGAGTCTCGTGCACATTTCATTTACCCCTTTCTTCCAGTCAGGACAGGCCATTCGGCCCCTTCTTGAGTC